>NC_053425.1:34250078-34308405 GCF_007990345.1 Gossypium hirsutum | reverse complement strand
GCTAAGATTCATTTTGAATTTATAAAAGATGCATTCTCATGGGCTAAGATTCATTTTGAATTTATAAAAGATGCATTCTCATGGTTGAATGAATGTCTATTGTGGTTGATTTAGTTATAGGAGTTATACTTGTTTCGATATTGGTCGGTATTTGTATGGAACTAAATATGTAAGGGCGGAAATGAGGCTTGGTAAATAGCCTTATATTGTTCACACGGGTAGGCATACAGGCATGTGTCTAGGCCGTGTATGACACACGGTCTGCCCTATTGGTGTGTGGTCCGGCCGTGTGTCCCCTACACGTAAAAATTTCAAGTCAGTATGCATAATAATAAACACACGGGCAGAGACACGGCCGTGTGTCTCAGCCGTGTAGAGGGCATGGCCTAGGACATGGGCGTTGCCTTGGTCGTGTGACATCATGAGCATTCTGACATCAGAAGAAGAATGTCCATGTTTTTGCACATGGGCTACTACACGGGCGTGCCGTGGTTATGTGAGGGACACAGACCAATGACACGAGTGTGTGTCTGGCCGTGTGAAAACCTCTATAGGTGTGAATTAGAAATTAATTCTACTCGGGTGTAGGACACAAGCGTGTCCCAGAGTGCTTAGGCAGTGTGAGTCACACGGCCATCAGCACGACCATGTCAAAATGATCACACAGGCTTGTGTCCCTATGTTAAGTGACATTTTTCTATAGTTGGAAAAAGGGTCGAAATGGTCCCGAATGATTTACGATGTGTGTTTTGGGCATCGTAAGCCCATATTCAGGTGTGGTGATAAGTTTTAAAATTGAACAGAGTTTCGGTAACTCGGAATGAATGAAAGCTTGAGTTTAATGTTGGGTAACGCCTCGTATTCTGTCATAGTTTGGGATACGAGTATGGGGTGTTACGTTTAGTGGCATCGGAGCTATGGTTTAGTCGCTTCTAGGACTAATCTAGAGAGAGTACGAGTCTAGCTATACATGCCATAACTGTATATTGATAGTGTGACGATTTCTGATGATTATAAATTATGTTTTCATATAGTAAATGGATCTTGATAGAACTATGGTGGATGACGTGGAAAGTAATTTGCCAGCTCCCGCCGAAGGGATCGTGCCAGTAGAGAGTGAGCCCGTAACTATGGGTCAAGGTGGAGGGGCTAGAAAAGCCTACCTCCGGATGATGGATGCTTGGTATATAGAGTTTGTTTTTGTGAACCCGAACACTCCACCTCCCCCACCTCCTTCAATTCCTCAGTATGCCCCGGTAGCTCTGCAAGGCGTGGACATGTTTAGAAGCGAGAAACCTCCGGTAAACAAGATCCAAAAACAAGGGGCCAAGGAATTCCAGGCTAGAATAGGTGATGACCCGGAGAGGGCAGAGTTTTGGCTAGAAAATACCATTATGGTATTTGATGAACTATCATGCACACCTGATGAGTGTGTGAAGTGTGCAGTGTCGCTTTTGAGAGATTCGGCTTATCAGTGGTAGAACACTCTCGTGTCTGTCATACTGAGAGAGAGGATCACGTGGGAATTCTTTCAGGAAGAGTTCCGAAAGAAGTATATTAGTTAGCAATTTATAGACCAAAAGAGAAATGAATTCCTAAAGCTAAAGCAAGGCCGAATGTCAGTGACAGAATATGAGCGTGAATTTGTGAGGCTCAGTAAGTATGCACGGGAGTACGTGTCTACAGAGGCCACTATGTGTAAGAGATTTGAGGATGGGCTTAATGAAGACATCCGAGTGTTTGTTGGCATCTTAGAGTTACGAGAATTTGTAGCACTTGTCGAAAGAGCCTGTAAAGCAGAAGAGTTGATTAAGGAAAGACAGAAAGGGGCTTTGGAGTCTTGAGACTCAAAGAAGAGACAGATGGGGAAATCACATCTGTCCTCATCCAAAAAATTGAGAGAGTTCACTACCCAATCGGATGCTTCGGTGGGGTATTCGAATAGGAACAAGAACTGGTAGAACACAACTTCTAAAGCCCAGACCACTTCGGTCACAAAGTGTTGGTAGGAGTCGGCCAAATAGGCCAAAATGCTCGCAATGTGGTAGGCGTCATTTTGGCGAGTGCCGAGGGAATGAAATGGGATGTTTCAAGTGCGGATCATTGGAACACTTCATCCGTGATTGTCCTGAATTGGATGAGAGAGAGAGAGAAAATAAGATGTGAAATTGAGTAGTGCCCCTTTGAGGGGTAGGCCATGAAAGAACCCCGAAAGTGGGGCTAGCAGTAGAAGCATGCCAAGAGATGCTGTGGTGAGGTCCGGGGGCAAAGCGCCTGCAAGGACTTATGCTATACGAGCTCGGAAAGAGGCAGAGTCTCCCGACGTGATCGCGGGTACCTTTTCTATCCATGAAATATCTGTTGTTGCTTTAATTGACCCGGGATCTACCCACTCTTATATTTTTATGGAATTGATACCTTGTATGAGTATGCTAGTAGAGTCCACTGAGTTTGTAACAAAAGTGTCCAATCCTTTAGGTAGACATGTACTAGTAGACCAATTATGTAGAAATTGCCATTTGACAATTAGAGGTCATTTTTTCCGACTAACTTGATGTTATTGCCGTTTAATGAGTTTGATGTAATCCTTGGGATGGATTGGTTGACTTCTCATAGTGTTGTTTGGATTGTGGGAAAAACGTTATTGAGCTGAAATGTAAAGATGATAATGTTCTTCGAGTTGGATCAGATGAGTCAGATAATCTTCCTGTAGTAATATCATCTTTGACTACCGAGAAATATTTGAGGAAAGGATACAAGACTTATCTAGCTTATGTGTTGAATACTCAAGTGTCTAAATTGAAAATTAAATCGATACCAGTGGTTTGTGAGTTTACAGATGTGTTTCCAGAAGAATTACCCGGATTGCCTTTGATGAGGGAAATAGAATTCAAAATTGAGTTAGTCCCTAATACGACACCCATTTCTATTGCTCCGTATAGAATGGCTCCGACAAAGTTGAAAGAGTTGAAAGTACAGCTACAAGAATTAACAGATAAAGGTTTTCCAAGACTTAGTTATTCACCGTGGGGCGCACCTGTATTGTTTGTGAAAAAGAAAGATAGGTCGATGAGGTTATGTGTCGACTATAGACAACTGAATAAGGTAACTGTGAAGAACAAGTATCCTTTGCCAAGGATAGATGATTTATTCGATCAGTTGAAGGGAGCCACGGTGTTCTCCAAGATAGACTTGAGGTCTGGTTATTATCAGTTGAGAGTTAAAGAGTGAGATATATCGAAAACTACTTTTCAGACAAGATACGAGATTTATGAGTTCCTCGTCTTGCCCTTTGGTTTTGCTAATGCCCCAGCGGTGTTTATGGATTTGATGAACTGTATTTTTCGGCCGTATTTGGACAAGTTCGTGGTGGTTTTTATTGATGACATACTAATTTACTCGCGAGATGAGAATAAACACGCAGAGCATTTGAGAACTGTGTTACAGACATTGAGAGATAAGCAGCTTTACGCCAAGTTCAGTAAGAGTGAATTTTGGCTTAAAGAGGTCAGATTTTTAGCGCACATTGTGTCGGGTGACGGGATTAGAATTGACCGAAACAAGATCTTGTCTATTGTTGAGGGGAAATCGCTGAGGAATATAACTGAGGTTCGAAGCTTTTTGGGTTTAGCCGGATATTATAGACTATTTGTAAACAGATTCTCTACACTAATAACAAGGCTGCTGCAAAAGGATGTCAAGTTTGAATGGACAGAAAAGTGCCAATAGAGTTTCGTGAAATTAAAGGCTTTGTTGACCAAAGCCCCAGTGTTAGTGCAATTGGAGTCAGGCAAGGAGTTTGTGTTATATAATGACGCCTCCTTGAATGGTTTGGGGTGGGTGCTTATGCAAGAAGGTAAGGTCATAGCTTACGCTTCAAGACAGTTAAAGCCACATGAGAAAAATTACCCTACGCGTGATTTAGAGTTGGCTGCCATGGTATTCGCGTTAAAAATTTGGAGACACCATCTATATGGCGAGAAGTGTCTGGTGTTCACTAATCAGAAGAGCCTTAAGTACTTGATGATTCAGAAGGATTTGAACCTAAGGCAACATCAATGGTTAGAGCTAATAAAGGATTAAGAGTTTATTATCGACTACCACCAGGGAAAAGCGAACGTGGTTGCCGATGCGTTGAGTAGAAAATCATTATTTGCGCCGAGAGCAATGAATGTCAGTATGGCTTTGTCTGATGATAGCTCAATTCTAGCAGAGTTGGGAGCTAGATTGACGTTTCTTCAATAAATCTGAGAAGCTCAGAAAGGTGATGAGAAATTGCCAGCCAAGAAAACTCAGTGTGAGTTAGGAGTTGAATCAGATTTTCGTATTAATATCGATGGATGTATAATGTTCAAAGATAGAGTTTTTGTACCCAAAGTCAATGAGCTTATGCAAAAGATTTTGAGAGAGGCATATAGTGGTTGTGTAACACCCCAAACCCGGCCTAGACGTTACGCCCGAATTCAGCGTGTCACATGGAGAATGTTACCTAAGAAGTTTATGTTTTATCCAAAAATCTTTCTTAGGGTTTGAAGAATGTTTTGTTTTAAGTTAAAGTGAATGGAAGCTGTGCACCAGGTAGGAAGCTAGAAGAGAGGAGGTGAGTCTATTGGACTGCTTAAGTACCAAGCTCTTCACGGATCCAATCCTAGACATGCACACATCCATTGCCACACTTTAAGCCTGTTACAAATCCATGAATAATTAATTAAGTTTAAGTCTATTTAAAATATTCATTTCCTTTGAAAACATTTACATTGCGGAAGCTTTGCTCGGTTATCATGTTATTTTGAAAATAAGTAACTTTTATAAATCGCGCCCTAGAGCTAACCAATTTAATAACCCAAAATAATAAAAATAATAATATGAGTGGCCTTATTACAACTTAAACCAGAATAAAAATAGTCAAAATAATAAATGCGAACTTAAAAAAAATAGAAATTAATCTTCGTGGCCACTCTGAATCCTGCCCAGCTCCAAGTCCATCAACTAGAGCTCACCTGCAAGGATGGAAGAGAAAGGGGTGAGTTTGGAAAACTCAGTGTGTAAGGAAAACCCATCCAAAGCCCTAGTCAGCTCAAGCCCATTGGGCCTAAGCCCATTAAGATAACAGTTTGGCCCAGAGGCCCATTCTAGAATAGATCAGACATCTTCGTGTATGCAAGCCCAACCTAGCCTATAACCAACCACTAAACTCCACCCGTACCAGCCTTACACTCCATGTGGGGAATAGCTCAACCCACCCAGCCCTACACTCCACAGTTGCAGCATTGCTGCTCAGTTATCAATAAGTTGAGGTAAAGCCTCCAGTACATGGACAAGCCACTTTCAGTACTTTCTCCATCAGTATTCCAGTCCCATGCATCAGATAATAATAACATGGCATGCAGTAAATAATAATAGTCAAACATGCATTCAGGTCAACCTTAACCCTAGGGGTATATCAGTAATTTTACTCCTAGGGGTAAATCTGTAAATTGTCCACCTATAAAGGTATTTCAGTAATTTTATTAGTTTTAAGGGTTTTCATGCATATTCCCACCTTTCACGTACTAACATAAACACTTACCGAGGGTTCTTACCGAATTGGGCCCGTTGGCCCACTATCCCAATTTTGGCCCATAAAACCCAAAAATATCGAAGGCATAGAAATCATGCACTCTGCAGTCTAAACATTTTAGTTTACCAAAAATGTTAATCGATTTACCTCACGAGCACTCGCACACTCGCAAGTCCACAAAATATCGATTTTTTGGAATTTCGGCTTCTGCCGATCTAGACTATGAAAGGGTGTTAGTTACACACCTGTTTGGATGATATGCTGACGAGATCCACAAACGAACTGCCTACAATTGGATTACTAACACGTTAATCTAACTATTCAAACGAACTACATATTAACCCCCTTACCATATTCGGCCAAAAACACCATAGGCACTAGCGATCCTACCTTTGCCGAAATTAGTGAGTAGGTTTAGATCCAGTCGTTCCACTTGTCCAAGCCTTCGATGAGCAGCCTCTAGATCACACTATTACTAAAATAAAACAATTATCAAAACCCTTAGAGCTATAAGCCCAAATCGACAGGCTCCCTAACCTTTAGGGGGTTTTGGCTTTTTCTAAAACCTGAAATAAAGACTAGGTTCGAAAACTTACCACCGGTTCCTTCAGTCAATGATTCCAATTAACTCCTACTCGATTCTGATGCAGATCTAACCCCTTAAATGATAACAAAAATCGAGCCTTTAGAGATCTCAGAATTTGGCTATGTCCCTAAGGCTATGCATTTTCGGTTTTTTGCAACAGTGAAGAAAATGTGAGGGTTTTGTAGTGGCTTTGTCGACAGAGGTTTGGGGTTCAGAAAAAGAAAGAATTGATAAAAAAGGATGAAGAAAGGTCAGTAGGTTTTGCTAGGAGAATTCGGCACAGACAATATGAACCTTTGGGATTTCGGCTTTTGTGATATTCGGCTATAAGGCTTAAAAAAATAGTAAGGAAGTGGTGTAGGGAAGAGTGGTAGAAGGATTCGACTATGGAGAAAAGAAGAGGAGAAGGTAGATGGAGATAAAAAGAAAAGAAATGAGGAGGAGGAAAGATGGTCTAAAAAATGGCACACTTACCCCTAAATGCCAAATTTATACTTGGCATTTAACCTAGCCAAAATTTTCCCTCTAAGGAAACCCTTGGCCAGCCAACTCTTGCTCCCCAAGAGTCCACCATTTGGCCAATACTGCTCTCCCTAATCAGCTCCTAAATCCTCACCCTTATCCCCTCCTTACTCAATCCCTTGAGCAATTTAAACTCCTCCTGACAGTCTTTCACTTGAGTTCCATTACTTACCCTTTCCAACCATAAAAAATAATTCCCTTAATACGCTTTCATTGTGACTTGAACCTTGGTTCTCCCTAGCATCCACACACCACCTTTATAGCCTCCCCAATGGCGTCACATGCCACTTTGCCACCTGCTTCCTTGTGTTTAATTTTTACCCAATTAATACTTAAAAGTCCAATTAACCAGAACCTTCTTCCTATGGAATCAAAACTAATTAAAATTACCGGGTTTTAACTTAAGCTTGGTCCTTCTAGAGGCCCACTAACCTGATTAAATCTATGCCAAGCAGACAGAACACCAAAAATTTAAAATTTGCCAACATCCACAGAATTCCTGAAAATTGGGGCGTTACAACTCTACCCCCCTTAAAGAAATTTTGGCCTCGAAATTTACCTGATCCAAATAATTGAGGGTATTGTTGATGCATAGTCTCTTCTGACTCCCAAGTAACCTCTTCCCTTCCATGATTATGCCATAGTACTTTTACCAACGGAACCGACTTCCTTCTTAGAACTTTAACCTCTCTATCCACAATTTACACGGGCTCTTCCTCAAAGGTCAAATTAGTCTTTACTTCAATCTCCTCCACTGGCACAACATGTGAAGGATCCGATCGATATCGCCTCAACATAGACACATGAAAGACGTCATGGATTCTGCCAACTCTGGTGGTAACTCTAACTGATACGCTACTGGCCCTACCCGTTTAAGAACCCGATATGGCCCTATAAACCGCGGACTCAATTTGCCTTTCTTGCCGAACCTCAAGATCTTCTTCCAAGGTGAAACATTCAAGAAAACCATATCCCCAACAACGAACTCAATCTCTTTGCTCTTTAGATCCACATACGACTTCTATCTATCAGATGCCTCCTTTAATCTTTCTCTTATCAACTTAACCTTACTTTTAGTATCTACCACTAACTCTGGTCCAAGCACTTGTCATTCACCAAAATCCATCCAACACGTAGGTGTACGACATCTCCGCCCATAAAGTGCCTCATATGGAGCCATCTAAATACTTTTTTGGTAGCTGTTGTTGTATGCAAACTCTGCCAATGGCAAGTAATCCTCCCAACTACCACGAAAATCGATGATACATCCTCTTAACATATTCTCCAAATTTTGAATAACCCTTTCCGACTGTCCATCCGTCTGAGGATGAAAAGCAGTACAGAAATCCAATTGTGTACCCAATGCCTCCTGCAACTTCTGCCAAAAATGAGATGTAAACCTAGGGTCTCGATCAAAAATAATCGACACCGGCACTCCATGCAGTCACACTATCTCTGCCACATACAACCTAGCCAATTTTTACAGTGAGTAATCAGTATGAACTGGTATGAAATGTACAGATTTTGTTAACCTATCCACAACTACCCACACAGAATCTTTCTTGGTGGGTGTCAAAGGTAGCCCACTCACAAAGTCCATAGTTACTCTCTCCCACTTCCATAGTGGAATTTTCACGGGTTACAGTAATCCAGAAGGTAATTGGTGCTCGACTTTAACTTGCTGGCACATCAGACATTTCCCAACAAATTCAGTCACCTCCCGTTTCAGTCTAGGCCACCACTACACCTCTCGTAGATCTCAATATAACTTATTCCCTCCAAGATGCATGGCACAGGGTCCACCATGAGCCTCCTTTAAAATTAACCGCTTCAATTCAGGGTCTTTCAGAATACAAACTCTTCCATGAAAGCACAGAGCTTCGTCAGTGTTCAGTCCAAAATCCTCATTCTCACCATTCTCAACTTGCCGAAACCGAAGAACTAACGAATCATCCTTCAACTATTTTTCTTTAATCTACTCAGTCCAAGTAGGCCTCACTTGCAATTCTGCCAACAGACTTCCATCGTCGAACAGACTCAAACGTGCAAACAAGGCTCTCAAATCAGTAACAACCCTTCGACTCAACGTATCAGCCACCACGTTAGCCTTACCTGGGTGGTACTCAATCGAACAATCGTAGTCCTTAAACAAATTTACCCATCTTCGTTGCCTAAGGTTTAATTCCTTCTGAGTGAACAGATACTTTAGGCTCTTATGGTCTGTGTATATGATACACTTTTCTCCATATAAGTAATGTCTCCAGATTTTCAACGCGAAGATCACTGCTGCTAGCTCTAAATCGTGCGTAGGGTAGTTCGCTTCATGAGGCTTAAGCATAAGCGACCACCTTACCCTCTTGCATCAGTACACATCCTAACCCTACATGCGACGCATCGCTGTACACAGTGAAGTCCTTCCTAGACTCCGGTTGAATCAACACTGGCGCTTTAGTCAATACCTTTTTCAAATGGTCAAAAGCTTTTTGCTGTTTCTCAGTCCAGACAAATTCTACCCCTTTCCTTAACAGTTTCGTCAATGGTGCAGCAATCAGAGAAAATCCCTCTACGAATCCTCGGTAATAGCCTGCCAAACCCAGAAAACTCTGAATTTTCGATACTGATTTCGGTGGTTTTTGTAATATCCCGAATTAGGGCCTAATCGGAATAGTGGTTTCGTGACCATAAATCCGAGATAGAAATAATTATTTTATAATTATTTTTAGGTTTATGATATGATTGCATGATTGTGTGAAAATTTCGTGATGAAATTCTATGCCTAAAGTGCTTAAATTGAAAGTAGGGACTAAATCGAATAAGTTGCAAAACTTGCATTCTAGAAGTTTTTAGTATGAAATTGTTTTGGAATATTAATGAGGAGGTCTTAAATAGCAATTTGATCAATTTTAAGTTCATGGACAAAATTAGGACATGGAAGGAATTTTTGGAAAGTTTAGTAGTAAGGGTATTTTGGTCATTTAGTTATTAAAATGAATTAAAAACAAAATTAAAAGCCAATTTTTGTCCATCTTCTTCATTAGGCCGAAATTTCAAGGGTTCTCCATAGCTAGGGTTTGTTTCAAGCTTCCAAGCTCCATAGTAAGTGATTCCAAGCCCCGTTTTTAATGATTTTTACGATTTTGAGATCCCGGTAACTCGATAAAGCTTATGTTAGCAATAATTTAACCTAGGGTTTATATTTGGAAAAATACCCATAGGTGAAATTTGTGTATTTTGATGTTTTATGATAGAATATGAAGTTTTAAATTATGTTAGACAACTTGTACTACTCGATTTTACGCAAAAACGAGTAAAAGGGCTTAATCGGTAAAAATACCTAATAGTCACAAGTACATGTTAGAGTGAGAATTTGATGTTGCCATAGAAGAGAAAAGTGATCAGAATGTTGTAAAACATAAGAATAAGGAATAAATTTTAATCCCGAGTCTAGGGGTAAAAATGTAAATATGCAAAAGTTTAGGGGTAAAATTGTAATTTTGCCAAAATTTGAGTTAAGGATTAATTTGATAATGTGAGTATTAAATAAGCTAAATGTGTTATTTTAGATCAAGAAAGACGTGGAATCGACCTCAATCGAGGAAAAGAAAAGATTGTGGACTAAATTGCAAAATCTTTGTATTTTGGTACCAAGGTAAGTTCATGTGTAAATAATGTATCATAATGGTTATTTTTAAGTTATTGATGTTAATTATATGTTATGCTGAATTTTATTATGAAACGTATGCTTTGTGGTTAATTTCAAATAATATGTAAATTATGTGAACTACTTGTTAAATATAATTGTTACCGAGTATTGATTTCGGCATTCTACGGAAGACGGCAAGGATAAGTGTTCGAGGAAAAATCCCGTTTGAACCTTAGGAATAGATTAGGATACAAGTGACATGTCACTAGGATGATTGAGCATCCGAACTCGTTGAGTTGAGTCCGAGTTCACTTATGGATGCGAATGTCCGAACTCGTTGAGTTGAGTCCGAGTTCGTGAGATGTAACTAGGCATCCGAACTCGTTGAGTTGAGTCCGAGTTCACTTATGGATGCGAACGCCTGAGCTCGTTGAGTTGAGTCCGAGTTCGCTTATGGGCGGGTTACATGATTGCTTGATTGCATATATGGCACTTATGTGCAAGTTATCCATGTATCCGAATTATATTCCGATGTGTTCAACGGGTAAAGTTCTACTCAATGGAGGAATATTCGAGATGTAAAGAGAAGTATTGGTGAGTGATGTGAAATGGTTATTTTGGACAGGTATGTATTTAACCCTCGGGTTGAGTATTGATACAACCACGATAAGGTAATAAGATGATGAAAAATGATTAAAAATGTGATATGTGTTTTAGTGATACATGCTAATGTTGATTGGTATGACTGTTTGTTATGTTACTTATTATTTGCATATGAACTTACTAAGCATTTATGCTTACTCCCTCCTTCTTACTCATTGTAGTTTTGGACAAGCCAGCTCAGGAGTCGGGATAGGTCGAAGGCTCAGTCACACTATCCGGAAGACTTTTGGTAATGGCCTGTAAATTTAAGTATGGCATGTATAGCAATATACTTTTTTTGTGTAAATGATCTTATGGTATGGTGATGGAATGGTTGAGGAAATGCTTGATAATGATAAATTATGAAAATATTTAGTTTAGATTATATTTGATGTTAAGGAAAATTATTAAGATACTTAGTGCATAAAAACTCATAAAAGGGATGAAATTTGCCATAAACAGAATACTGCAGCAACACTGACGCGAGTTTAAAAGTTTACTAAAAATCATAGAAATTGAACTTGGTGATGGAATACATATCAAATTGAAGCTTATTATGTCTAGTTTCACATGAAACAAATGAAACAGGTAAAGGAATTATATGTTACAAGATATTTTAATTTTAGTGAAATAGGGTCATAGCAGTTTCTGAATCCCCTGTTCCAACTTTAGAAATTCACCATAAATTGTAAAGATATAATTAGGTAGTGTATTTTATATTCTAAGAATCCTTATTGAGTCTAGTTTCATTAGAAATAAACCTCATAGTCATATGGATTTTTTACAGAGAGAAATGTGGTTCGTAGTAAACAGAGGTCAGACCAGTCAAGTCCTGAAATAGGGGTAACTTTAACTAATAAACTGTACTAATTGGCCCAACCAAAAATTCTAGAAAAAAAATTAGTAGATAGGTATATGAGTCTAGATTTAGGAAAAATTTACGGATCTTGATTTCGAGTTTCGTAACTCAAGATATGATTTTTCTTGTAACTGTGATGCAAGTAGCTTAAAAGCTGTGAATGTAGAAATAAATAATCCAAAGTTCTAAATATGTTAAATTAAGCTTAGTAACACCTCATACTCGACTCCGGCGACGGTCTCGGGCGTGGGGGCGTTACAGTTTCCATCCCAGAACTGCCTCAATTTTTCGAGGATCCACTCTAATTCCTTCAGCAGAAACCACATGACCTAGAAAAGCCACTTCTCGCAACCAGAATTCACACTTACTAAACTTCGCATACAGTTGCTTCTCTCTCAGCACTTGCAGCACAATACGTAAATGCTCTTCATGTTTCTCCTCGGTTCCCGAATATACCAGAATATCATCGATGAAAACTACCACGAATCGGTCCAAGTAAGGTTGGAATACTTGATTCATCAAATCCATGAAAGCGGCAGATGCGTTTGTCAACCCAAACGGCATAACCAAGAACTCGTAATGACCATATCGAGTTCTGAATGCTGTCTTATGAATATCCACTTCCTTTACCCTTAGCTGATGGTATCCAGATTGAAGGTCAATCTTGTAAAATACCGAAGCTCCTCTAAGTTGGTCAAATAAATAATCAATTCTTGGTAGTGGGTAATTGTTCTTTATCGTCAGTTTGTTCAACTGGCGATAATCGATGCACATGCGCATTGTCCCATCCTTTTTCTTCACGAACAGGACCGATGCTCCCCATGGAGACACACTAAGTCTAATGAAGCCTCTATCCAACAACTCTTGGATTTGAGCTTTCAGTTCCACTAACTCCTTCAGTGCCATCCTATAGGGTGCAATGGATACTGGAGCTGTTCCAGGCAGCAAATCGATTCCAAATTCAACTTCCCGATTCGGAGGTAATCCAGGAAGCTTTTCTGGGAAAACATCCCAGAATTCCCTAATAGTTCTGACGGTCTCCACAATCAGATCCTCAGTTTCGACTTGGCTTACAAGAGCCAAATATCCCTCGCATCCTTTACGTATCAGTTTCTCAGCCCTCAAAGCTGATACCACATTGGACAAGTAATCTCTTCGTTCTCCAATAATCATTACCTCTTCATCCTCAACAGCCCTTAACACCATCCTCTTAACTGCACAATCCAGCGTTGCCCTATGCTTGGTCAACCAATTCATCCCTAGGATCAAATCGAATTCTCCGAACGGTAACTCCATCAAGTCTCTACAGAAAATCCTACCTTTAGTCTCTAAAGGCACCTCCCTAAAGAGTTTCTCTACTTTAACCGAGTGACTTAAAGGACTTATCACAGTTACCCCACACACAGTCTCCTCAAAGAGAACACCTAATGCCCTAGAAATGTCACATGCAACATACGAATGAGTTGACCCCACATCTATCAGAGCAGTATAAGGTACGCCAGAGATAAAAAATGTACCAGTTATGACATCAAGTGCGTCACCCTCCTCGCGACGACGAGCAGCATATACCAAAGCTGGCTGACGAGCCTCAGCATTAACAGTACCCCTGCCAGGTGCCCCACGTCCACGGCCATTGCCACCCCGACCTTGGCCACGACCTCTTGGCGGTGGCGGTTTACCTCGCGCCGGTTGGACAGGTTGCACAGCCCCTTGTTCAGCCACTTGAGTCTGAGCTGGCCTCCTAGGACAATCCCTGATCGTATGCTCGTTTGATCCATAACGAAGACAAGCCCCAGAACGCTTCCAGCATTCCCCCAAATGCATTCTACCACAATCTCTACAAGCTTGTGGTCTAATTGTATTCACTGAAACTACTCGAACTGGTTCCTCCATCCTAGCTCTCTTAACATTTTGGTTTGCAGCACCAGCTGGTCCAGCATCCCTCCTGAATCGGTTTCGATCCCTGTCGCAGTTTTTTCATTCGGCTTGCTTCACCTCTTCGGCTATCTTAGCCTTCTCTACCAGTGCAGCAAAATCGCACTCTCTCTGCGGAGCTATGAGCACCCTTAGCTCATCCCTGAGGCCATCCTCAAAATGAACACTGCGCTCATATTCGGTGGAGACAATGCCACTAGCGTACTGGCTCAATCGCAGAAACTCTACCTCGTATTTAGCAACAGTCTTACTACCCTGGGTCAGGTTCAGGAATTCCTTTCTTCATGCATCACATAGCTAGCTCCAACATATTTCACCTTGAAGGACTACTTGAACAACTCCCAAGTTACCCTCTCAGCTGGGGTACCCTCTCTCACAGTGATCCACCACTAATACGCCTCGTCCCGCAGTAATGACACCACCCTTTTTAACTTCTGTTCCACTGAGCAGTCCAGGTCATCCATAATCCGCTCCGTGGCTTCCAGCCAGTACTCAGCCACATTTGGGGCTACTCCAGATATACCCCTAAAAACCTCCGCTCCTTTGGCCCGAAGTCGCTTAGAAATGGACCCCCTACTCATGGGCCCAACATTAGCTCCGGCCACCCTTTCCATGTGACAGCCCTAATGTGACCCTAGTCGGGAAGTGGTTTCGGGGCCACAAAACCGAGTCATTAAAATAATTAACCGTCATAGTTGATGCTCATTATATGTATATATGCATGTGTGAAAATTTCATGTTTGAATTTTGTTAATTGTAAGTGAATTTTATCAAATAGGACTTATGTGAGAAAATTTAGAAATGTGCTAGGCAAATGTAAAGAGGCCTAATAATGCATGTTGTGAAATGGTGGGTTTGCATGTCAAATTGCCCAATATTTGAGCTAGTGGCCGGCCATGCTATGGGGCATAGCATATTTTAAGCATGGTGTGCTAATGTGGTATGTAGGAAACAATAAAATAAAAAGCTAGTAATAAAGAAATGGAAAAAGGAGAATGATGAAAACAAAGAAAAAAATTGTCCATCCTTTTTCATTCTTCTTGACCGAAATTCAAAAGGAAAGAAAGGAGGAAATGTTGAAGAGATTCGGCCATGGTTGTAGCTAGGTTAAGGTAAGTTTGATGTTGTTCCATGAGATTCATGCATATTTTTGATGTTAGTTTGAGTTCTACCTAGCCCATGGTTTAAATCTTGCTATGTGATGAAGATGATACTCGACCATGGGTGTTGTTTTCTTGGTTGGTGTTTGTTTCATGCTAAATCTAGATGAACAATGGGGGTTGTCATTTAGGTTAAGATCAAAGAAATTAATCTTGTTAAAACTTTGAACTAATAATGCCCATATGTGTGATAGCTGAACATAGACTTTATTTAAAGTCTTGGTCAAAGGCCGGTTAAGTGTTTTGGAAATGATTAAGCTAGGTGTTTGGTCTTTTTGGTTCGGCATAGTACATAAAATGATGCTAGATGGAGAAAAATTCGGCCAGCAAGATGTGTGCTAAGGCCGAATATAATTTTGTATATTAATGAGTAATGCATGTGTTGAATTGATGGAATGGAGAGGATGCTTTAATAGTACATATATGTGTATTAGCCAAGTTTTGAACTTGAAACAAAATGGTATTTGGTCAATACAAGTGACCATACTTGTAGAATGTATTAAGTATGCAATCGGCCTCAACATAGACATGCATGTTCGGCCACACGAATGAATGCATAGATTGATGTTGTACATTCGGCTATAGGTAAGCATAATGATGATCCTATCTTGACTTAGACCATCGGCTCAAGGAGAATTTGTTAAGTGCTTAGTTAATTGATATTAGGTTAATGATGTGTGTATTTGGTCATAAAGGTGCACATGAGGAAATGTTTGATTAATTGTACTAAATTGCTCAATGTGATTAAAAATGCCTATGGCCATTTTGTATTTGAGCTAAAGGTGGCCATATGACCTATCAAACTCCTTGTCATATTCGGCCATAAGCAAGCATAATGAGACTTTAATAAGTTAAATTTGTTTGAATTAGCTCAAGAGCTTAGAGGACCACAGTTGGATAAGGGAAAGGAAAAAGTGATCGAATAACCGCCGAAATTGTACGACCACCTCCGAGGTAAGTTTTTGAGTAATGGAACTTAGATTATGATTCGATTAGATTATGTCACAAGCAAATCAAAATCATGCTCTTTGTATGTGGCTATTAAGCCGAAATTTGTAAGTGTGATAAGTGTCTTGTGTTTGAGCTTTGGTAATGAAAATGAAATATGGATGTGTCATGATTTATTGATATATGTGCATGGTTATTTGAATGATAAGTCCCGAAGGCTTTTGTGCTAAGTGACTATATCCGGACTAAGATCCAAAGGCATTTGTGCGAGTTACTATATCCGGGCCAAAACCCGAAGGCATTTGTGCTAGCGACTATATCCGGGATAAGTCTCGAAGGCATTTATGCTAGTGACCATATCCGGGCTAAGACCCGAAGGCCTTGTGCGAGTGGTTATATCCGGCTAAATCCCGAAGATACTTGGGTTGGGAATGAGCGATCTTGCTCTAATAATTTCAATTAATACGCTCGTAAAATCCCAACAATGAGGTATGTTTTGTACATGCATTGGATTAATTGATTCCTTTTAAGTAGTATTCGCTCAGTCAATTAATGAACTTCCGGCCTTTGGCTAAGTTGATCTTTTGTGTGTGAATATAAGGGTTGGTAATGTGAAGTAAGTATGATATTGAGAATTTGTGCATGTGAAATTATCCGTTTAGCCATATGAATGCTACATTTTAGTTGTGTCTAATTTTATGGCTCAAAACTTACTAAGCATTAAATGCTTACTCCGCTTCTTTGAACCTCTGTTTTATAGATTTTGGTTCGTCAGCTATCGGACTCGGGATTATTGAAGTGGAAGTCGCCCACACTATCAAAGCCCCTTTTGGTACACTTTTGGTTGAACTTTGAAATGGCATGTATAGGACTACCCTTTTTGTTGTTGGTCATGTACCCTTGGGTTTTGTATAAATTTGGATAGCCATGCGAAAATGGCTTAAATATACTTTGATCAAAACAGTATAATCGTTTTGTATGTTGTTCGTTGAGAGGTATGGAAATGTTTGGTAACAATTAGCCATTGAAATGGTTAATCATGATCATTTTGGTGCTATGTATGACAACCTCTAGTTGATTCATGGAAAACCATGAAATAGGAAAAGTTTACCTTAAAAACAGATGCTGACAGCAGCAGTGGTGTGGATTTAAAAAATCACTAAAAATAGTAGGAATGGAATTAAATAGTGAATAAATTATGTAATCGAATCTTGATGAATCTATTTTCATATGAAAGGAACGAAACAATCATATCAGTCGTATGTTAAGAGATATTTAAGTTTTCGTGAAACAGGGCCAGAACGGTTTCTTGATTCCTTGTTCCGACTTTGAAAATTCATTATAAATTAACCAGAGATAATTAGAAGTCATGCCATATATGTATAGATTCCTTTTCGAGTCTAGTTTCTATATAAACAAACGGCATCAGTATTGAATCTTTGTACAGGGAGATGTCCAAGTCGTAATGTGTGAAGGTCAGAGTAGTCAAACCCTGAAACAGGGGAGAATTTAACTAATAAACTGTACTAATTGGCTCGACCAAAAATTCTAGAAAAAAATTTGTAGATTTATATATGAGTCTAGTTTCAGGAAAAATTTATGAAACTGGTTTTCGAGTTTTGAAACTCAAGATATGATTTTTAAGGCAATAGTGATGCAGTTAGCTAGCTCATCTGGAAATTTAAAATGGACTGTGGAAATAAATGTATTATGTCTGTTAGCACCTCGTGTCCGACTCCGGCAACGGTCTCGGGTACGGGGTGTTACAATTTTATTGGTATCAGAGCTACAGTTTAGTCGATTCTAGGACTACCGTACTACGTTTGGGTCTAGCTATACATGCCATTATGTGATTATTTGATAGTGTGGTGATTTCTGACATTTGCAAATGTGTTTATTTATAGTAATGGATCCCGATCCTGACCGAGCGGTAGCTGATGATCTCGAGAGTGTAGCGCCTGCTCCCGCACAAGGGACAGCGCCGGCGGACTCTCAACCTAATGCTAGTAATCCGAATGATGAAGCTAGACAAGCTTTTTATAGCGTGATTAATGATTGGTTCAACAATACATTCGAACTAATACGGCTGTTCCACAACCTCCATTCCCGACAAATACCACCCCCGCACTTACCATACCTCCGGTAACTGACCAAATAAGGTCAAATAAGCCTCCAGTTGACAGAATCTGAAAACACAGGGCTACTGAATTTAAAGCTACGGACAGCGATGATGCCGAGCAAGCTGAATTTTGGTTGGACAACACTATCCAGGTACTCGATGAGCTATCTTGCACACTCGATGAGTGCCTAAAGTGTACTATCTCCTTGCTACGTGATTCTGCCTACTATTGGTGGAATACGTTGACTTCTGTGGTGCCCAGAGAGCAAGTAACTTGGGAGTTCTTCCAAACCGAGTTTCGAAAGAAGTATATCAGTCAGAGATTCATTGACCAGAAACGAAAGGAATTTCTTGAACTCAAACAAGGTTCCATGTCGGTTACCGACTATGAACGAAAGTTTGTAAGGCTTAGCCGGTACGCTCGAGAATGCATTTCTTCAGAGGCCGTGATGTGTAAGCGTTTTGAGGATGGACTGAATGATGATATAAAGCTGTGTGTGGGCATTTTAGAAATCTGAGAATTTGTGGTACTCGTCGAGCGAGCTTGCAAAGCCGAGGAGCTCAGTATGGAGAAAAGAAAAGCTGATATGGGAGCAGAGGAGTTTCGTAAGAGGTCTTCGGGGAGGCCCTTTCAACAGTCATCGAAGAAATTTAGAGATGATTTAGGCCGATCTAGAAACACTTCGGGCTTTTCTAGAAGAGATCGCGATCGACCCCCCGTGAGTGCACGAGTCACTTCGATCGCCAGTGTTGGAAATGATCGTCGAGACAGAACGGAGTGCCAGTACTGTGGTAAATGGCATTCGGGGAGTTGTAAATTCCATGACCACTCCTGTTACAAGTGCGGATCAGTTGACCACTTTATTAAAGATTGCCCGAGGCTGTTTGAACAGAATGTAAATCAGAGTGGGAAACCGGGTGCTACCACTGCTCGAGGTAGACCATCTAGAAATACGGGCAATGCTAGTGGTGGTCAGAGAGGATCTAGAGATGCTATGACCAGATCTGAGGCTCGTGCTCCTGCTAGAGCTTATGCTATACGCGCACGCGAGGATGCTTCCTCGCCAGACGTTATTACCGGTACTTTTACTCTCTTTGATACTAATTTGATTGCTTTGATTGACCCCGGTTCTACTCATTCTTATATATGTGAAACCTTAGCATCCAGTAAGACTTTACCTATTGAGTCTACTGAGTTCGTAATTCGGGTGTCAAGTCCCTTGGGTCGTTACGTGCTTGTCGACAAAGTGTGTAAGAAATGTCCCCTAGTAATTCGAGGTTCCTGTTTTCTGGCGGACTTGATGCTTTTTCCGTTTGATGAATTTGATGTTATTCTTGGTTTGGATTGGTTGACCATGCATGATGCGGTTGTGAATTGCAAAAGCAAGACTATTGATTTGAGGTGCGCAAATAACGAGATAATCCGAGTTGAATCTACGGACTTAAAGGGGTTGCCAGCTGTAATATCATCAATGTCGGCTCAGAAATATGTAAGAAAGGGGTGCGAAGCATACCTTGCGTATGTACTTGATGACAAAGAGTTAGAAAAGAAACCCGAATCTGTTCCGGTGGTTTGTGAATACCCGGATGTTTTTCTAAGAATTACTGGGTTTACCACCTGTTCGGGAGGTAGAGTTTGGTATTGAGCTTGTACCTGGGACTACGCCGATTTCGATAGCTCCGTATCGTATGGCACCAACCGAGTTAAAAGAGTTGAATGCTCAGTTGCAAGAGTTGACGGATAGAGGTTTCGCTCGACCGAGTTTCTCACCTTGGGGTGCACCAGTATTGTTTGTGAAAAAGAAGGACGGAACCATGAGGTTGTGCATTGACTATCGTCAGCTGAATAAAGTAACGATAAAGAATAAATAACCGTTACCGCGTATTGATGATTTGTTTGATCAACTAAAGGGAGCCTCGGTGTTTTCAAAAATAGATTTGAGATCGGGTTATTACCAGTTGCGAATTCGAGATTCGGATATACCCAAAACTGTTTTCAGAACGAGATACGACCACTACGAGTTCTTAGTGATGCCGTTTGGGCTCACTAATGCCCCTGCGATATTTATGGATTTGATGAATCGGATCTTCGACAGTATTTGGACCGGTTCGTAGTTGTGTTTATTGATGACATCTTGGTCTATTCAAGAGTTGAGACCGAACATGCTGAACACCTGAGATTAGTGTTGCAAATTTTACGGGATAAGCAGTTATATGCTAAGTTCAGTAAGTGTGAGTTCTGGTTAAGAGAGGTTAGCTTCTTGGGTCATGTGGTATCTGCATCGGGTATTCGAGTTGATCCGAGCAAAATTTCAGCCATACTTAACTGGAAACCTCTGAGAAATATTACTGAGGTTCGGAGCTTTTTGGGACTTGCCGGCTACTACCGACGGTTTGTAAAAGGTTTCTCGATGATAGCCACACCAATGACGAAGCTACTTCAAAAAGATGTTAAGTTCGAATGGACGGAAAAATGTCAGAAAAGTTTTGATCAACTGAAAACTTATTTGACCGAAGCTCCAATTCTAGTGCAGCCCGAATCAGGCAAAGAGTTGGTCATTTATAGTGATGCATTCCTACTTCGGTTGGGTTGCGTATTAATGCAAGAAGGTCGAGTTGTGGCCTATGCGTCGAGACAATTAAAGCCACATGAGAAAAATTATCCGACCCATGATCTCGAATTAGCTGCCATCGTATTCGCTTTGAAAATATGGCGACATTACTTATTTGGTGAGAAGTGCCATGTATTTTCGGATCACAAAAGTCTCAAATATTTGATGACTCAAAGAGACTTAAATCTGCGACAAAGACGTTGGCTCGAGTTGTTAAAGGATTATGAACTTGTCATTGATTATCACCCGGGAAAGGCTAATGTGGTTGCGGACGCCTTAAGCCGGAAATCACTGTTTGCTTTACGAGCGATGAATGTACACTTGTCTGTTCTACCCGACAATGTGTTAGTAGCTGAATTAAAGGCCAAACCATTATTGATTCATCAAATTCGTGAAGCTCAGAAAGTTGATGATGAATTGGTTGCAAAACGGGCTGAATGTGTTCCGAATATGGAATCAGAGTTTCAAATTGATAATGACGATTGTTTGAGGTTCAGAAGTCATTTGTGTGTTCCAAGAAATTCAGAACTCATTTCGATGATTCTGAACGAAGCTCATTGTAGCCGAATATCAATTCACCCGGGGAGTACGAAAATGTACAACGATCTGAGACGCCAGTTTTGGTGGCATGGTATGAAACGAGACATTTCCAATTTTGTATCGAAGTGTTTAATATGTCAGCAAGTGAAGGCGGAACATCAAGTGCCTACGGGTTTACTTCAGCCGATCATGATACTTGAATGAAAATGGGATAGAGTCACGATGGATTTTGTGTCTGGGTTGCCATTGTCGACAAGTAAGAAAGATGCAATTTGGGTTGTTGTTGATAGACTGACTAAGTCGGCTCATTTTATCCCTGTACGTATGGATTTTTCATTGGATAAACTAGCTGAACTGTATGTTTCTCAGATTGTGAGATTACACGGGGTACCGATTTCTATTGTGTCAGATAGAGATCCGAGATTTACCTCGCGATTTTGGAAGAAATTGCAAGAAGCTTTGGGTACCAAGTTGCATTTTAGCACCGCTTTTCACCCCCAAACCGATGGTCAATCCGAGCGGATAATTCAAATACTCGAGGGTATGTTGAGATGCTGCATCCTTGAGTTTAGTGGTTCATGTGAACGGTGTTTACCTTTGATTGAATTCGCTTACAATAATAGTTTTCAGTTAAGTATTAAGATGGCACGTACGAGGCTTTGTACGGTCGAAAATGCCGTACACCATTGTTTTGGACCGAGCTCGGTGAAAGTAAAATTTTCGGAGTTGATTTGATTAAAGATGCTGAACAGAAAGTAAAAGTAATCCGTGAAAGTCTGAAGGCGGCCACAGATCGCCAGAAGTCGTACGCGGATTTGAAACGAAAAGACATTGAGTATCATGTGGGAGACAAAGTGTTTCTTAAAGTTTCACCTTGGAAAAAGATACTCAGATTTGGCCGTAAGGGCAAATTGAGTCCGAGATTCATTGGGCCGTATGAAATCTCCGAACGAGTTGGTCCAGTTGCGTATAGATTGATTTTGCCCCCTGAACTTGAAAAGATTCACGACGTCTTTCATGTTTCGATGCTTCGACGTTATAGATCTGATCCATCACACGTAATTAATCCATCAGAGATTGAAATTCAATCCGATATGAGTTATGAAGAAGAACCGATTCGTATCCTAGCTCGTGAAGTGAAAGAGTTGCGAAACAAAAGGGTTCCGTTAGTAAAAGTGTTATGGCTCAAACACAGGATGGAAGAAGCTACTTGGGAACCCGAGAACTCTATGAAAGAGCGATACCCACACCTATTTACCGGTAAGATTTTCGGGGACGAAAATTTCTTAAGTGGGGGAGAGTTGTGACAGCCCTAATATGACCCTAGTCGGGAAGTGGTTTTGGGGCCACAAAACCGAGTCATAAAAATAATTAACTGTCGTAGTTGATGCTCATTATATGTATATATGCATGTGTGAAAATTTCATGTTTGAATTTTGTTAATTGTAAGTGAATTTTATCAAATAGGACTTATGTGAGAAAATTTAGAAATGTGCTAGGCAAATGTAAAGAGGCCTAATAATGCATGTTGTGAAATGGTGGGTTTGCATGTCAAATTGCCCAATATTTGAGCTAGTGGCCGGCCATGCTATGGGGCATAGTATATTTTAAGCATGGTGTGCTAATGTGGTATGTAGGAAACAATAAAATAAAAAGCTAGTAATAAAGAAATGGAAAAAGGAGAATGATGAAAACAAAGAAAAAAAATGTCCATCCTTTTTCATTCTTCTTGACCGCAATTCAAAAGGAAAGAAAGGAGGAAATGTTGAAGAGATTCGGCCATGGTTGTAGCTAGGCTAAGGTAAGTTTGATGTTGTTCCATGAGATTCATGCATATTTTTTATGTTAGTTTGAGTTCTACCTAGCCCATGGTTTAAATCTTGCTATGTGATGAAGATGATACTCGGCCATGGGTGTTGTTTTCTTGGTTGGTGTTTGTTTCATGCTAAATCTAGATGAACAATGGGGGTTGTCAATTAGGTTAAGATCAAAGAAATTAATCTTGTTAAAACTTTGAACTAATAATGCCCATATGTGTGATAGCCGAACATAGACTTTGTTTAAAGTCTTGGTCAAAGGCCGGTTAAGTGTTTTGGAAATGATTAAGCTAGGTGTTTGATCTTTTTGGTTCGGCATAGTACATAAAATGATGCTAGATGGAGAAAAATTCGGCCAGCAAGATGTGTGCTAAGGCCGAATATAATTTTGTATATTAATGAGTAATGCATGTGTTGAATTGATGGAATGGAGAGGATGCTTTAATAGTGCATATATGTGTATTAGCCAAGTTTTGAACTTGAAACAAAATGGTATTTGGTCAATACAAGTGACCATACTTGTGGAATGTATTAAGTATGCAATCGGCCTCAACATAGACATGCATGTTCGGCCACACGAATGAATGCATAGATTGATGTTGTACATTTGGCTATAGGTAAGCATAATGATGATCCTATCTTGACTTAGACAATCGGCTCAAGGAGAATTTGTTAAGTGCTTAGTTAATTGATATTAGGTTAATGATGTGTGTATTTGGTCATTAAGGTGCACATGAGGAAATGTTTGATAATTGTACTAAATAGCTCAATGTGATTAAAAATGCCTATGACCATTTTGTATTCGAGCTAAAGGTGGCCATATGACCTACCAAACTCCTTGTCATATTCGGCCATAAACAAGCATAATGAGACTTTAATAAGTTAAATTTGTTTGAATTAGCTCAAGAGCTTAGAGGACCACAGTTGGATAAGGGAAAGGAAAAAGTGATCGAATAGCCGCCGAAATTGTACGACCACCTCCGAGGTAAGTTTTCAAGTAATGGAACTTAGATTATGATTCGATTAGATTATGTCACAAGAAAATCAAAATCATGCTCTTTGTATGTGGCTATTAAGCTGAAATTTGTAAGTGTGATAAGTGTCTTGTGTTTGAGCTTTGGTAATGAAAATGAAATATTGATGTGTCATGATTTATTGATATATGTGCATGGTTATTCGAATGATATCCGGGCTAAGTCCCAAAGGCTTTTGTGCTAAGTGACTATATCCGGACTAAGATCCGAAGGCATTTGTGCGAGTTACTATATCCGGGCCAAAACCCGAAGGCATTTGTGCTAGCGACTATATCCTGGATAAGTCTCGAAGGCATTTATGCTAGTGACCATATCCAGGCTAAGACTCGAAGGCCTTGTGCGAGTGGTTATATCTGGCTAAATCCCAAAGATACTTGGGTTGGGAATGAGCGATCTTGCTGTAATAATTTCCATTAATACGCTCGTAAAATCCCAACAATGAGGTATGTTTTGTACATGCATTGGATTAATTGATTCCTTTTAAGTAGTATTCGCTCAGTCGATTAATGAACTTCCGGCCTTTGGCTAAGTTGATCTTTTGTGTGTGAATATAAGGGTTGGTAATGTGAAGTAAGTATGATATTGAGAATTTGTGCATGTGAAATTATCCGTTTAGCCATATGAATGCTACATTTTAGTTGTGTCTAATTTTATGGCTCAAAACTTACTAAGCATTAAATGCTTACTCCGCTTCTTTGAACCTCTGTTTTATAGATTTTGGTTCGTCAGCTATCGGACTCGGGATTATTGAAGTTGAAGTCGCCCACAATATCAAAGCCCCTTTTGGTACACTTTTGGTTGAACTTTGAAATGGCATGTATAAGACTACCCTTTTTGTTGTTGGTCATGTACCCTTGGGTTTTGTATAAATTTGGATAGCCATGCGAAAATGGCTTAAATATACTTTGATCATAACAGTATAATCGTTTTGTATGTTGTTCGTTGAGAGGTATGGAAATGTTTGGTAACGGTTAGCCATTGGAATGGTTAATCATGATAATTTTGGTGCTATGTATGACAACCTCTAGTTGATTCATGGAAAACCATGAAATAGGAAAAGTTTACCTTAAAAATAGATGCTGACAGCAGCAGTGGTGTGGATTAGAAAAATCAGTAAAAATAGTAAGAATGGAATTAAATAGCGAATAAATTATGTAATCGAACCTTGATGAATCTATTTTCATATGGAAGAAACGAAACGATCATATGAGTCGTATGTTAAGTGATATTTAAGTTTTCGTGAAATAGTGCCAGAATAGTTTCTGGATTCCCTGTTCCGACTTTGAAAATTCATTATAAATTAACCAGAGATAATTAGAAGTCATGCCATATATGTATAGATTTATTTTCGAGTCTAGTTTCTATAGAAACAAACGGCATCAGTATTGAATCCCTGTATAGGGAGATGTCCAAGTTGTAATGTGTGAAGGTTAGAGTAGTCAAACCCTGAAATAGGGGAGACTTTAACTAAGAAACTGTACTAATTGGCTCGACCAAAAATTCTGGAAAAACAATTTTAGATTTATATGTGAGTCTAGTTTCAGGAAAAAATTACAAAACTGGTTTTCGAGTTTTGAAACTCAAGATATGATTTTTAAGGCGACAGTGACGCAGTTAGCCAGCTCGTCTGGAAATTTAAAATGGACTGTGGAAATAAATGTATTATGTCTGTTAGCACCTCGTGTCCGACTCCGGCAACGGTCTCGGGTACGGGGTGTTACATTCCAAAACTCTTAACATGGCCTGGGATAGAGTGTCGTCCCCCGCAGCCCAATCATACGGCCCATTTTCATCCACCGGTGGTGGTTGTGCCACTCTAGTTGGTATGTGTTCAGAAGACGAAGATCCAGCTTGAGTACTACCTTGGCCTCGACCACGGCCTCTTCCCCGAGTAGCTTTCGTACTCATATCGATTTATCTGATTACGAATTTTATGCCGTTAGTTGACTGTTTCCACTGTTTATTACAGAATATCTTATGAACAGATAAAGTTTCAGAGTTGTTATCGCGCGACTGCAGTTTATCTACTGTCTCAGTTCCCTAGGGCTTAGTTTACCCTACAGTCTCAGTTTTGTAGCCTTAATGCTATATTATCTATAGTACTATCTCTAAGGCTCAGCACTATCTACAGTACAGTTTAGTATATAAAACAGAAAGATACTTATAGACTTGGTGCCGGGGATTCAGTATGCCACCTCATCAGTTTTCATAAAAACTCAAAAGATTTAGGCCTTTTCGAAATCCATTTCTCACACTTTTGGTTTAAAGAAAACAGGTTTGGAAATTATCTCCTTTCAACAAAGAATTTGTTTTCAAAAAATCAGATTTTTTTCAAAAATACCCTCTTTGGGCTCAAAGTTTTGAAAACCTTTTTGGACCCGATCCACAGCCGAGTTGTTAAAACCTGGCTCTGATACCACTAAATGTAACACCCCAAATTCGGCCCAACCGTTACGGCCAAATTCAGCGTGTCACATGGAGAATGTTACCTAAGAAGTTTATGTTTTATCCAAAAATCTTTCTTAAGGTTTGAAGAATGTTTTGTTTTAAGTTAAAGTGAATGGAAGCTGTGCACCAGGTAGGAAGCCAGAAAAGAGGAGGTTAGTCTGTTGGACTGCTTAAGTACCAAGCTCTTCACGGATCCAATCCTAGACATGCACACATCCATTGCCACACTTTAAGCCTGTTACTAATCCATGAATAATTAATTAAGTTTAAGTCTATTTAAAATATTCATTTCCTTTGAAAACATTTACATTGCGGAAGCTTTGCTCGGTTATTGTGTTATTTTGAAAATAAGTAACTTTTATAAACCGCGCCCTAGAGCTAACCAATTTAATAACCCAAAATAATAAAAATAATAAGAAGAGCGGCCTTATTACAACTTAAACCAGAATAAAAATAGTCAAAATAATAAATGCGAAACTTAAAAAAATTAGAAATTAATCTTCGTGGCCACTCTGAATCCCGCCCAGCTCCAAGTCCACCAACTAGGGCTCACCTGCAAGGATGGAAGAGAAAGGGGTGAGTTTGGAAAACTAAGTGTGTAAGAAAAACCCATCCAAAGCCCTAGTCAACTCAAGCCCATTGGGCCTAAGCCCATTCAGATAACAGTATGGCCCAGAGGCCCATTCTAGAACAGATCAGACATATTCGTGTATGCAAGCCCAACCCAGCCTATAACCAACCGCTAAACTCCACTCGTACCAGCCCTACACTCCATGTGGGGAATAGCTCAACCCACCCAGCCCTACACTCCACAGTTGCAGCATTGCTACTCAGTTATCAGTAAGTTGAGGCAAAGCTTCCGGTATGTGGACAAGCCACTTTCAGTACTTCCTCCATCAGTTTCCCAGTCCCATGCATCAGATAATAATAACATGGCATGCAGTAAATAATAACAGTCAAACATGCATTCAGGTCAACCTTAACCCTAGGGGTATATCAGTAATTTTACTCCTAGTGGTAAATCTGTAAATTGTCCACCTATAAAGGTATTTTAGTAATTTTATTAGTTTTAATAGTTTTCATGCATATTCCCACCTTTCACGTACTAACATAAACACTTACCGAGGGTTCTTACCGAATTGGGCCCGTTGGCCCACTATCCCAATTTTGGCCCATAAAACCCAAAAATATCGAAGGCACAAAAATCATGCACTCTGCAATCTAAACATTGTAGTTTACCAAAAACGTTAATCGATTTACCTCACGAGCATTCGTACACTCGCAAGTCCATAAAATATCGATTTTTTGGCATTTCGGCTTTTCGGCTTTTGCCGATCTAGGCTATGAAAGGGTGTTAGTTACACACCTGTTTGGACGATATGATGACGAGATCCACACACAAACTGCCTACAATTAGATTACTAACACGTTAATCTAACTATTAAAACAAACTACATATTCACCCCCTTACCATATTCGGCCAAAAACACCTTAAGCACTAGCGATCCTACCTTTGCCGAAATTAGTGACTAGGTTTAGGTCCAGTCGTTCCACTTGTCCAAGCCTTCGATCAGCAGCCTCTAGATCATACTATTACCAAAATAAAACAATTATAACAACCCTTAGAGCTACAAGCCCAAATCGACAGCCTCCCTAACCTTTAGGGGGTTTCGACTTTTTCTAAAACCTGAAATAAAGATAGGTTCGAAAACTTACCACCGGTTCCTTCGATCAATGATTCCAATTAAATCCCACTCGATTCTAATGCAGATCTAACCCCTCAAATGATAACAAAAGTCGAGCCCTTAGAGATCTTAGAATTCGACTATGTCCCTAAGGCTATGCGTTTTTGGCTTTTTGCCACAGTGAAGAAAAGGTGAGGGTTTTGTAGTGGCTTTGTCGATAGAGCTTTGGGGTTCAAAAAAAGAAAGAATTGATCAAAAAGGATGAAGAAAGGTTAGTAGGTTTTGCTAGGAGAATTCGACACAGACAATATGAACCTTCGGGATTTCGGCTTTGGTGATATTCGGCTATAAGGCTTAAAAATAATAGTAAGGAAGTGGTGTAGGGAAGAGTGGTAGAAGGATTCAGCTATGGAGAAAAGAAGAGGAGAAGGTATATGGAGAGAAAAAGAAAAGAAAGGAGGAGGAGGAAAGATGGTCAGAAAAACGGCACACTTACCCCTAAATGTCAAATTTATACTTGGCATTTAACCTGGCCGAAATTTGCCCCTTAAGGAAACCCTTGGCTGGCCAACTTTTGCTCGCCAAGAGTCCACCATTTGGCCAATACTATTCTCCCTAATCAGCTCCTAAATCCTCTCCCTTATCCCCTCCTTACTCAATCCCTTGAGCAATTTAAACTCCTCCTGACAGGCTTTCACTTGAGTTCCATTACTTACCCTTTCCAACCATAAAAAATAATTCCCTTAATATGCTTTCATTGTGACTTGAACCTAGGTTCTCCCTAGCATCCACAGGCCACCTTTATAGCCTCCCCAGTGGCGTCACATGCCACTTTGCCACCTGCTTCCTTTTGTTTAATTTTTACCCAATTAATACTTAAAAGCCCAATTAACCAGAACCTTCTTCCTATGGAATCAAAACTAATTAAAATTACCGGGTTTTAACTTAAGCTTGGTCCTTCTAGAGGCCCACTAACCTGATTAAATCTACGCCAAGCAGACAGAACACCAAAAATTTAAAATTTGCCAACATCCACAGAATTCCCGAAAATTGGGGCGTTATAGGTTGTTTATCCGTCCACCCGGGCAGTATGAAAATGTACAACGACCCTAAGAAAATGTATTGGTGGTCGGGTATGAAAAGAGACATTTCAGAGTTTGTGTCTAAGTGCCTATTGTGTCAGTAAATAAAGGCTGAACCCCAAGTACCTTCGGGTCTACTTCAGTCTATCATGGTCCCCGAGTGGAAGTGGGATCAGATCACTATGGATTTCATGATGGGTTTCCTAGTAACCCTGAAGAAAAAGGATACAGTATGGGTTGTTGTGGACAGGCTAACTAAGTCGACACATTTTATACTGGTACGTTCCGATTACTCCCTTGAGAGATTAGCTAAGTTGTATGTTTTCGATATTGTGAGACTTCATGGAGTGTCGTTGTCGATTATCTCAGATTGAGACTCGAGATTTACCTCGAGGTTTTGGAAAAAGTTACAAGAGGAATTGGGAACAAAGTTGAATTTTAGCACAGCTTTCCATCCGCAAACCGACGGTCAGTCAGAGAGAGTAATTTAGATATTAGAAGACATGTTACGATGTTGGGTCCTCGAGTTCCAAGGCTGTTGGGAAAAGTATCTACCGTTGATTAAATTCGCCTATAATAACAGTTATCAGACAAGTCTAAAAATAGCACCTTATGAGGCTTTGGATGGGCAAAAGTGTCAAATGCCCTTAGATTGGACTGAGCTCAGAGAGAGTCAGGTTCACGGGGTCGATATAGTCAAAGAGACTGAAGAGAAAGTTAAAGTAATTCATGACTGCTTGAAGCCTGCCTCGGATAGACAGAAATCCTAGGCGGATTTGAAATAAAGGAAATTGAATTTCAAGTCAGTGATGAGGTATTTTTGAAATTGTCCCTATGGAGGAAAGTCCTCAGATTTGGTAGAAAAGGAAAACTGAGTCCTCGTTTTATATGGCCTTATGAGGTTATTAAGAGAGTAGGACAGGTTGCCTACCGATTAGACTTGCCAGTAGAAATGGAAATGATCCACGATTTGTTTCATGCGTCCATACTACATCGATATAAATCAGACCCTTCGCATGTGATTTCACCGTCAGAGTGAGATTCATCCAGACATGACTTATGGTGAAGAGCTGATCAAGATTTTAGGTCGGGAAGTCAAACAGTTGAGAAATAAGAGTATAGCACTTGTGAAAGTTTTGTGGCATAGACATGGAGTCGAGGAAGCCACATGGGAACTCGAAGAGACTATGAGAGATCAGTACCCGAACTTGTTCACCAGTAAGATTTTTGAGGTTGAAAATCCCTAAGGGGGAGAAATGTAGCAGTTCGATTTTTGGCCTAGTCAGAATAGTGGTCTCGGGACCACAAATCCAAAGTTAGAGAAATTATTTTATTATCAAAATAGAGTCATAGCATGGTTATAATAATGCATGAAAAATTTGGTGAGTAAATTTTAACGTTTGTGAGCCCAATTGCGAAAAAGGACTAAATCGCATAAAATGTAAAAGTCCTAATTTGATAGCTAAAGTTGTCAAATCACTAGAAGATAAAATTTTAGGGTCTTTAAAGAGCAATTAGACCCTTAGAGACTAGGGTGGCCGGCCATAGAAGACAATTTGATGGGAAAGTCAAAATTAGGTGTTGTTTGGTCATCAATATTAACTAGTTTTAAATTAAATAAAACAAAGGCCACATCCCTTTAGGGTTTTTCCATGAGATCATTTAGGGTGTTTTCTGAAATTTTCTGGTAGAATATGAGTCTTAGTTTTGTAATAGACAACTTTTGTGATAGGTGTTACCATGAAAACACCTAAAGGGACTATTTTGCACAAGTTGTAAAATAGTTGATAAACGTGTGAAATATGATGAATTTGGAGTTGCTATAAGAGTAAAAAGAGTTCAACTAAGCTTAAGATGCAAAGAAAATCAATAAAAATGATTTTCAAGCATAGGGGTAAAATAGTCATTTTTGCCAAAGTCTAAGGGCAAAATGGTCATTTTATCGAAGATGTAAATTTTAATTGCTTAATTTTATTTAGTGATTAAATGAGTGCATTTTTCTATTTTAGATCAAGAATTTCCAAATTCGAACCTAGACCGGGGGAAAGCCAAGCAAATCAACTAAACCGACTAGTCGTGTACATTTTTGTAATCCGAGGTAAGTTGTATGTAAATAATACAATCACATTGTTATTATATGTGCTTGAAATATTATAGCATGAATTGCTTCATTGTGAAATTGAGAATGTGTAATGATAAATGAGATAGTAGAATTTCCGTTGGAACCTTAAGAAGTAAATCGGATTCATGCCATGACATTTTGGTCATTCGTGTGTGAGCTAGTGTAAGACATGTCTGGGACATGCATCGGCCACATTATGAGAGCCAGTGTAAGACCATGTTTGGGACATGGCATCGGCATTGACACGAGGGCTAGTATAAGACATGTTCAGGACATGCATCGGCCCCGAGGAGTAAGCCAGTGTAAGACATGTCTTGGACATGCATTGGCTACGAGATGATAGTCGGTGTAAGACCATGTCTGGGACATGGCATCAACTTGAGATGTGAACTAGTGTAAGACCGTGACCAGTACATGGCATCGGAATGTTACCCATGTTTGAGGTTTAAAATATACGGTAGTATTCTGAATGGTTCAACGCTGAAAGTTATGTTCTTAATCTAGTGAGGAAAGTATAACTGTGTTGTGAATGGAACAGACACCTAATTGGTACGTATGAGATATGAGCTCATTGTATAATATGTGGCATGTATGGATGGTGATGAGTAAGTTATGTCTATGCTTACCTTGGTATTATGAGCATGTTGATTATTGGTATATCATTGTTGAATATTTATTTATATGCAACCTACTAAGCTTTTATGCTTACTCCCTTTCCTTTCCATTTCCTTACAGTGCCACCTAACTAGCTCAAGGATTCTAGAAGTCAGAGATATCAATCACACTATCAACCGAAGCATTCGGTATAGTTGGATTTATATTTTTGAATATGGCATATATAGGACATAGATATTATTATTTTGTGTTATTGAGGCTTGGCCATATGTGTTGGCTTGGGTTGGAAACCCTTCAATTTGTACTAAGCCTTGAATGATGGCTAAGATTCATTTTGAATTTATAAAAGATGCATTCTCATGGTTGAATGAATGTCTATTGTGGCTGATTTAGTTATAGGAGTTGTTTCGATATTGGTCGGTATTTGTATGGAACTATATATGTAAGGGTGGAAATGAGGCTTGGTAAATAGCCTTATACCGTCCACACGGGCAGGCACACGGGTGTGTGTCTAGGCGATGTGTGACACACGATCTACCCTATGGGTGTGTGGTCTGGCTGTGTGTCCCCTGCACGTAACAAATTCAAGTCAGTATGCATCATAATAAACACAGGCAGAGACACGGACGTGTGTCTCAGTCGTGTGGAGGGCATGGCCTAGCACAGGGGCGTTGCCTTGGCCATGTGACATCATGAGCATGCTGAAGTTAGAAACAAAATTTCCATGTTTTTGTACACGGGCTAGGAACGGGCATGTCGTGGCTGTGTGAAGACACGGGCCAATGACACGGGCATGTGTCTAGCCATGTGAAAACCCCTGTAGGTGTGAATTAGAAATTTATTCTACACAGGTGTGGGACACAGGCGTGTCCCAGAATGCTTAGGCCATTTGAGTCACACGAGCCATTAGCATGGCCATGTCAAAATGATCACATAGGCATGTTGCCCTTCCATACGGGCGTATGTCCCTGTGTTAAGTGACATTTTTCTATAGTTGGAGAAACGGGCTAAAATGGTCCCGAATGATTTACGATGTGTGTTTTGGGCCTTGTAAGCCCATATTCAGGATGTGATGATAAGTTTTAAAATTGGACAGAGTTTCGATAACTCGAAATGAATGAAAGCTTGAGTTTAAAGTTAGGTAACGCCTCGTATTCTATCACGGTTCGGGAGAATATAGTTCGGGATATAGGTATGGGGTGTTACAGTTTCAAATCCGAGTAGAATTTCTATCTATCTGAAGCAGCCTTCAGACAGTCACGAATCACCGTAACTTTTTCTTCGGTTTCTTTAGCTAAGTCAACCTCGTGTATCTGATTCTCTCTCAGCTCGGTCCAATACAAGGGTGTTCGACACTTACATCCATACAAAGCCTCATAAGGTGCCATTTTCATACTTGACTGATAACTGTTGTTATAAGTGAATTCAACTAGCGGCAACTACTTTTCCCAACTACCTTGGAACTCGAGAACACAACATCGCAACATATCTTCTAAGATCTAAATGACTCTCTCTGACTGACCGTCAGTTTGTGGGTGAAATGCTGTACTAAAATTCAGTTTCGTTCCCAATGCCTCTTGCAACTTTTTCCAAAACCTCGAGGTAAACCTCGAATCCCTATCTGAGATAATCAAAAGGGCACCCCGTGAAGTCTCACTATCTCTGAAACATACAAATCAGCCAATTTCTCAAGGGAGTAGTACGTACGCACCAGTATAAAATGTGTCGACTTGGTAAGTCTATTAACAACGAAACAAACAGGATCCTTTTTCTTTGGCATCAAAGGCAGCCTTAACACAAAATCCATGATTACTCGGTCCCATTTCCACTCGGGAACCATCATAGTTTGAAGCAAACCCAAAGGTACTTGGTGTTCAACCTTCATTTGCTGACAAACTAGACACTTAGAAACAAATTCAGAAATGTCTCTTTTCATCCTCGACCACCAGTACATTTTCTTCAAGTCATTATACATTTTCACACAACCAGATGGATAGACAAACAACTACTATGTGCCTCTCATAAAATCCTTTGAATAAGCTCACTATCCTTAGGTACATAAATTTTGTTTTGGAATATCATACAACCGTCAGTACTAATACTAAATTCTGATTCATTTCCCATTTCACATTGAGCCATCTTAGCTTGCAATTCCTTATCACCTTTTTGAGTTTCACAAATCTCTTATAGGAACATCGATCTAGCTTTCAACTCTGCCAGTATCGAACCATTACTAGTCAGCCAACTTAGCATTCATAGCCCTCAGGGCGAACAATGACTTTCTACTCAAAGTGTCGGCGACTACATTCGCCTTCCCCGGGTGATAGTCTATTATCAACTCATGGTCTTTTATCAACTCCAGCCATCTCTTCTGTCATAAATTTAGCTCTTTCTGAGTCATCAAATACTTTAGACTTTTATGGTCGATGAATATCCGACATCTCTCACCATACAAAAAATGTCTCTAAATCTTTAATGTGAATACTATCGCTGCTAGCTCCAAATCGTGGGTCGGGTAATTTCTCTCGTGCGACTTAAGTTATCTTGAGGAATATACAATCACTTTTCCTTCTTGCATGAGCACGTACCTCAATCCATTTAAGGAGGCGTCGCTATATACCACGAATTCTTTCCCAATTTTGGTTGCATTAAAATTGGGGCTTCAGTCAACAAAGCCTTTAATTTCTCAGAACTCTGCTGGCACTTCTCTGTCCATTCCTTTTGTAACAATCTTGTCATCGGAGTAGCTATCATAGAGAATCCATTCATGAATCTTCTGTAGTACCCAGCTAAACCCAGAAAGCTTCGAATCTCTGTCATATTCCTCAGCGATTTCTACTCAACAATAGACGAGATCTTATTCGGGTAAACTCTAATTCCATATCTCGACACGATGTGTCCTAGGAATCCGACCTCCTGAAGCCAAAATTCACTCTTACTGAACTTGGCATACAATTTCTTATCTCTCAAGGTTTGTAAAACCATTCTCAGATGCTCCACGCGTTCATTCTCATCAAGCTAGTAAATCAGTATATTGTCGATAAAGACCACCACAAACTTATCTAAATATGGCCGAAAAATGTGGTTCATCAAATCCATAAACACTGCAGGGGCATTTGTTAAACCGAAAGGCATAATAAGAAACTCATAGTGCCCATACCTCGTCCTAAATGTGATTTTCGGTACATCTTGCTCCTTAACCCTTAGCTGATAGTAGCCCGACCTTAATTCTATCTTAGAAAACACAGTGGCTCCTCTCAACTAATAGAATAGATCATCGATCATTGGCAAGGGATACTTGTTCTTCACGGTTACCTTGTTGAATTGTCGATAGTCTATGCACAATCTCATCAACCCGTCTTTCTTTTTCACAAAAAGTATTGGACCACCCCACGGTGAATAACTCGGTCTTACAAAACCTTTATCTGTTAACTCTTGTAACTGAGCCTTCAACTCCTTTAACTTCATTGGAGCCATTCTATATGGAGCAATCGAGATAGGTGTCGTACTAGGACCAACTCGAAGCCAAACTCAATTTCACTGGTTGGAGGTAATCTGGGCAACTCTTCCTAAAACACATCCAGATACTCACATACCACCAGCACTGTCTCAATTTTCACTTTCGACTCTTTGGTGTTCAACATAAACGCTAGGTAGGACTCATACCCTTTTCTCAAATATTTCTCGGTAGTCAAAGACGAAATCAGTACTGGTGAGTTATTTGGTTCACCTGATTCAACTCGAAGAATATCTGCATTCTCACATTTCATTTCAATGAACTTGCTACCACAATTCACTATCACATTATGAGCAATTAACAAATCCATGCCAAGAATTAGGTCAAATTCATCAAACAGTAGTAGCATGAGTTTAGCCGGAAAACAATAACCTCTAATCATCAAAGGACAACCTCTACACACTTTATCAATTATCACATGCCTACCTAATGGGTTTGATACTTTTATCAAAAATTCAGTGGACTTAACAGACAGATTCATACTGGGTACTAATTTCATGCATACATAGGAATGAGTATACCCCGGATCAATCAAAGAAATAACAGAGATATTGTGAAGAGAAAAAGTACCCGCAATCACATCTGGTGAAGATGTCTCTTCGCGAGCGCGAATGGCATAAGTCCTTGCAGGCGCAAGGGCCTAGAACCTCACAACTGAATCTCTAGGGGCACCTCTACTACTAGCCCCACTACCCGGGTTCTGTGGTTTACCCCTCGTAGGAGCACTACTCGCCCTCATGTCTTGCTTTTTCTCTTCCTCATCTAATTCAAGGCAGTCTCGGATGAAGTGGTCCAAATATTCACATTTGAAGCAAACTCTTTCATTCAACCGGCATTGATCGAAATGACATCTACCACATTGTGAAAACTCCGGCCTATTTGGCTGAGCACTACCAACACTCACGACAGAAGTGGTTTGGGCTTTAGACGTCGTATGCTGCTTATTCTTACTCTTATTCGAGAATGCCACTGACGCGTTTGATCGGGTAAGAAACTCTCTCGGTCTCTTAGATGATGTCTACTATGATTTTGCAACACCCTTAACCCCGTCCCATTATCGGAACAGGATTACTGAGTATTACCAGTCATTACAGTACATTTGCACATAAACGAGTATAAATGCAATATATCCATCTAAATATAATTTTTTATGGGTTCATAATACGTTACAAGTGTAATTAAAACAAACGGGGATTCGATCCTAAAGCTTAGTAAATTTTTCGTGAAATTTTAAATTCACTTCTTTTGAACAGTACCACACGTCCTTGTGGCTAATTTAACATGCCCGTGTGGGATGGGACACACCCGTGTCCTCAACCAGTGTGCAACACTAACTTTTAAACATGACCATGACACACATCCGTGTGGCCTGCCCGTGTACTAAACTGACTTTAAGACACGGCCGTGGCAACCAAGGCACACGCCCGTGTGACAAGCCATGTGGACTCGAAATGAACCTTGTATTTTATAATTTACCAGTCCTGCAAATTTCAATCCACAGCCAATACAAATACCAATACTAAACCACTCCAAACGCATTTTATATACTATCCAATACTTAATTTTAACCGCTTATCATGTATCATTATCAATTATCAATTTACTTATTTCATTATTACAATCACAATCCAATATAACACACTTAAGACATCCTAGGTACATGTCATTACTGCTAATTAACATGCTTTACCTTTTTGAGTTCGAGATCAGCTTTTGATGCTGATTCGACGATCTGTCTTTAACCTAACCTGCGCACGGAAACAAACCGTACGCTGAGTATGAACTCAGTGGTATTTCTATAAACTGATACTTAAGTCAATAATAAATCATATATCAATGAACCTTGAGAATTCAATCTATTACTCCTAATAGTTCAATCATTTGTTTTTGAAATATAATGTTAAGATCTTGTTAATCACTTTCAATGAAATGTATACAATTTCAATGTTTGTTCATTATCCGTCGATTTTTCATGTTTATTCAGTAATAACCTGTGTTCAGTATCATTCAGACATTCAGTAGCAGTCCATTATTCAGTAACAATTAGTTTTTCAGTACTTTTATTTACAATTCATTTGAGTAATAATATTATTCACCTTTCATTCAATATTATGTACTATCTCATTTCAATAACAGTCAATATTCTTTGGTAACAACCAATTGATCTTTATCGTTCACTACCGGTCAGTCAATAGTAATAATCGGTTAATCAGTAATATTCATTTATTCAGTATTAGTCGTTTATTCTGTAACAGTCAATTATTCAGTAGCAGACAGTCTTTAATACTTTTCATTACCCTTATTAACATGACTCGGACCTGGACGGATACACGGATCCAACCCACACACCGGGTATAGTATACAGTGTTTCGTCGGCCGAAGCCGGAATACACCGTAAGGGTAACAGTAACAGTAACAGTAACAGTAGAGGTACACAAAGTACCTCATCAGAACAAATCTAGAACAGTAACAGTAAGGTACAGAGTACCTCTTCGGAACGAATCCGAAATAGTCACAGTAGTCGACACATATAGTGTCTCATCGATACACAGTCGAAATATCTCTAAACACTTCCAATCCTGTGGCATGCCAACTATATCCAACTAGCCTGATACAGTTAATAGGGTATTCAATAAACTTTCAACTTTTCGATTTTATTTGTAATTTAGTTTCAATCCAATTTAATACATTTTTCCATATCAATCCACATGCAAATCAATTTCAATGCAATATACATTTTTTCAATTTTCCACTCAATATTCACATATTCTATTCAATATCAATATCAATAATCACTAATAATTCATGAATTTTTATTCAATTCAATACCATAATAATAATAATACTTACCGTTCATATAAATAATAAATTCAAAAATAATTATTAGATTCGGTTTATAGAAATACAAACCGTATTTCTCGCGTTTACTCGATATCCTCGTCCACTTTCTCTTTCCCTTTCTTCGATGACATTTTCGGTGCTACGTTAGCTACGGAAAAATTTACATTCATTCAAAGTCATTAATATCACATTCTTAAGATTTCCAAGTAACTTTTCCATAAATTCCAATTTAGTCCTTCCACCATAACCATTCTTTTTCTTCAAAATTAACTTAAGTTTTCATCTTTATACTTGCTTAAAATAAATTCCAGCTTTTCATATTCAACATAAAACTTAAATTCTGAATTTCTTTCAACTTAGTCCTTACTATGTCAAAACTTAACTTTCTCTTTATAATTTAATCATTTTCCCACTTCTAACTTAAATTCCTATCAATAAAACTCATAATTCATCATTTTATTCAACATGAATAATATCTAGAAATCTAATAACCTTCAAAATATCAACTTAATTTCATCAAAACTTTGTTCTAAAACTTCTAAAACATCAAAATTAAGTAAAAAGGTAATTTAAATTGCAAGCTCTAAATCCCTAGTTTTCCCTTTTTCTTTTTCTTTTCTCTTTTCTTCTTTCTTTCCATGCTAACGTGGCCTTCTTTCTTTCCTTTTTCTTTATTTCATTTCTTTATTTCATTTTTTTAATTACTTTATAATATTATATTAATATAATATACTTTAATTATTATTATTTTACTTATATATTGAGTAATTACACATGTATAATACATGTGTATCATTTATATTTGTACACATTTAACTTATTTTAACCATACGTTTGTCACCCCTTTTTGGCTTATTTGCCTATTTAGTCCCTTCACTTTTCTTTATTCTATAATTAAACTTTTATTCTTTATTCAATTTAATCCTTATACTTAATTATTCTTAATTAAGCTAAATTCTCTTAATTAAGCTTTAATTGACTATTCACTTAACTTCGTAAATATTTTTAAATAAATATTTACGAATTCACTTTTCAGAAATAAAGACCCAAAAATACACTTTTCCAGCATCGGTAAAATTCGGGTCATTACAATTCTCCCCCTTTAATAAATTTCATCCTCGAAATTTTCTTGAAAGGAGGTGGGATTACAGAGATCTCGCTGTTTCTTTCTATTCCCATGTTACTTCTTCAATACTATGACTTTACCTTTCAAACTAGCATCTCAATCGGTTCTTCTTTTTCATACAATAAATCAATTCAGATCTCAATATCTTTTGTTGAGGTAACATGTAGAAGACCTGATCTGTATCTTTTAAGTACCAAATCCTTATCTTTAGCATAATACTCGATGTCTCGACCTTTCAAGTCCACTTATAATTTCTGTCTGTCAGAAACTGATTTCAATCTAATCCGATCACTTTCACTTTTCTCCGGTTTCATAAATCAAACAACTTTGCATATTCATTTTCTCACCATATTTAATCAAATACTATGAAATTCTACATTTACAATCATACAAAATTTCATACAGTACTTTAAACTATTATTACATATCCTGAACTTCTTGTACTTGTTCTAGAATCAGAATATAAACCATGTATTTCAATCAGAAATAATAAAAATTACCATACCATGAATCTGATGATCTCAGAAACCCATATTTCAGATAATTATTAAGTAAGAATTTCATTCATACCAGAATAAAATATACAGACTTCGCCTTACCTTCGACGATTGTTCAAATATCATCTTTCCTTTCACAGACAGAGATAATTCCAGTTCAAAATCCGTAGAAATTCTGCCCATTTCCACTCTGTTATCATCACTAGTTTTCATTCCAAGTCATTAGCACATCTTCTTTAATTCACCGTACAACTTATTCCCTCCAACATGTGTAGATATAGTACTACTATAAATTTCATGCAAATTCTTCTGTATAAGTTTTGAATTCTTCAATACCACTTCTATTTCCAAATAGCAGACAATTATCAGATCCAATCTAAAATGTTCAGTCAAAAGTCATTTGTACACTATTCCCATTTAACCGGTAACTCGTTATCACATTTCTGAGCTTTGCAAACCTGCTATAAAGAAATCAGATTAACTTTTATCTCAACTAGAATGGAGCCGTCTTCAGATGATCACAGTCAAATGTTTATAGTTCATAACACTAAACTAAACCTTCAATTCTGAGTATACATAACTTCATTTGTCTTTCCTAGATGATAACCAATTATCATATTTTAATCTTTTGGTACAAGAATAATAGCTACCACTTCTGAATCGTATATCTGATAATTCTTCCCATGTGACTTTAACTTTCAGTAATATAAACCATTAGTTTATCTTCTTCTATCAAAACACTGCTGTCCCTGTAAATCACAAATTTTCTTTACCGAATTTCAGACTGAATCAGAACTAATACTTCAATTAATGGAACTTTCAATTAAACAGAATCTTATTGATGTTTATCAGATCATTCCAATTTCCACATCATTTTGTAGTAACCATATCATCCAGAATCCTTCTTCAATTAATAGTAATTCGAGTAACTTTTCCAGAAACACATCAGAATTCTCTCGCACTGTTGTCACTAATTTAAACTTTAACTTGAACACTTTAATATCCAATACATAAGCAGAGTAAATATCATAAACCCCTTTCGACACGCTTCTGTATTGACATGTTCAATATCATAATAGACAAATCATTCAGTCTTCTTTGATTCAAACAAATCGTTTCATCATCTGGCTTTTGCAATATAATATACTTCTGCTTATAATTTACCATAGCATCATGTAGAATTAACCATTCCATTCTCAAGATCGTATCAAACAGTAATAACATCAGATCGGATAGAAAATAGAATCCTGGTATCATTATTAAATAGTTCTTGTAGATCTTATCAGCTTATAAATACTAATCTAGAAATTTGATACTTGAACCAAAATTCAGCGAACTCAGTAGGAAAATCTTTAATAGATACTGAATTCATGCAGTCATAGAAATAGATCAAACCATTATCAATTTAAAATAATCATATCACTGTCAATAAAAAAAGGTACCTGTAATGACATCTGGTAGAGAAACATACGATTCACATATGCCCTGGCTGATATTTATCCTTTAGATTTTGCAATGAAATCCTTTATTATGCTTCGGCTTTCCCTCGTATTTCTAAAGTTACAGGATGATCTATCTCTGTTAACTAAGTTATTCGATCTTGAAATCTGAATAATTTTCTTTCTCAATTTTCTTTAAACAATCACTAGGATAATAATCAAGAAAATCATGTCTAACACATGTTCCACTTTTCATTGCACATTTTCCATATCTTTCTCAAACGTAATTCAAGATCTTGGACTGAAGCATTGGGTATCTCAATCTTATGCTTGAAGTTTTAACTTTCATCTCAATCTGTCTTTTCTTTTTACTAAACTCTTCGGCTTTATGTCTTCGTTTAAACTGTCTTCAAACCATTTATACCTTACAGTCTTTATTGAAATATACCATCGGGTATAATCATTCAATCGAACACATTCCCTTCATATACAATTACAGTCATATAACACTGTTTAAGCTTCAGGAATTCTTCACATCTCTGATCAAGAGATTTCTAACTAATATATACATTTCTTTCAAACTTGTTTCAGAAAATTTCCAAATAACCCTTTTATAATCACAACATAGATCAATATCTTTTTCACCGCTAACAAGCTGAACCTTTTAACAAAAATATCATACTTTTCTAACATTTAATCGTGATCAAAGAAATTTCCTTTACAACCTTGATAACCTTCTTTAAGTAATTTCAATTCTTTTGAAATCAAATTCAGCTAAAATTTTTAATTCTTCCACATTATATTTATAGAGGACCAGCAACAGATAACTTATCCTTTCAGTCAAGCTCTATACCTTAAAGCACTTCGGGAACCAATTGAGAAATAGGAGGGGTAGATTTCGTAACAAATACAGTTCTTTCCACTCACCATAGAGCATCAGTAATAATTCTAGATAGTTTTGTATCATCTCTTTTCTTATCATTTCGTCGGTCAATACTCAGTAATCTATTATTCATTGAGTTACTACTCAACATTACCAATTCAATTTCCATTTAATTCACGAGAATACTCATCTCCAGTATACATTTTATAATCAATACCATCAATATATTCATTTACCATTTTCAACTATAAAACAGTATAAAACAAATATATCAGCATCCGATCCCGACTCAATTTTGACTTGGCATTTACCTCTAGACTCCTTTCTGTACTCAACTTAATCCTAGAATCGGCTAAACTCGATTAGCTCTGATACCACTAAATGTAACACCCTTAACCCCGTCCTATTATCGGAATAGGATTACTGAGTATTACCAGTCATTACAGTACATTTGCACATAAACGAGTATAAATGCAATATATCCATCTAAATATAATTTTTAATGGGTCCATAGTACTTTACAAGTGTGATTAAAACAAACCGGGATTCGACCCTAAAGCTTAGTAAATTTTTCGTGAAATTTTAAATTCACTTCTTTTGAACAGTACCACACGCCCGTGTGGCTAATTTAACATGCCCGTGAGGTATGGGACACGCCCGTGTCCTCAACCCGTGTGCAACACTGACTTTTAAACACGGCCATGACACATGTCCGTGTGGCCTGCCCGTGTACTAAACTGACTTTAAGACACGGTCGTGTCAACCAAGGCACACGCCTGTGTGACAAACCATGTGGACTCGAATTGAACCTTATATTTTATAATTTACCAGTCCTGCAAATTTCAATCCACAACCAATACAAATACCAATACTAACCACTCCAAATGCATTTTATATACTATCCAATAATTAATTTTAAACACTTACCATGTATAATTATCAATTATCAATTTGCTTATTTCATTATTACAATCACAATCTAATATAACACACTTAAGGCATCCTAGGTACATGCCATTACTGATAATTAACATGCTTTACCTTTTTTAAGTTTGGGATCAGCTTATGATGATGATTCGACGTATCTTTAACCTAACCTGCACACGGAAACAAACCGTACGCTGAGTATGAACTCAGTGGTATTTCTATAAACCGATACTTAAGTCAATAATAAATCATATATCAATGAACCTTGAGAATTCAATCTATTACTCCTAATAGTTCAATCATTTGTTTTTGAAATATAATGTTAAGATCTTGTTAATCACTTTCAATGAAATGTATACAATTTCAATGTTTGTTCATTATCTGTCGATTTTTCATATTTATTCACTAATAACCTGTGTTCAGTATCATTCAGACATTCAGTAGCAGTCCATTATACAGTAACAATTAGTTTTTTAGTACTTTTATTTACAATTCATTTGAGTAATAATATTATTCACCTTTCATTCAATATTATGTACTATCTCATTTCAATAACAGTCAATATTCGACTAGCCCGATACAGTTAATAGGGTATTCAATAAACCTCCAACTTTTCGATTTTATTTGTAATTTAGTTTCAATCCAATTTCATACATTTTTCCATATCAATCCACATGCAAATAAATTTCAATGCAATATACATTTTTCAATTTTCCACTGAATATTCACATATTCTATTCAATATCAATAATCACTAATAATTCATGAATTTTTATTCAATTCAATACCATAATAATAATAACAATAATAATAATAATAATACTTACCATTCATATAAATAATAAATTCAACAAATAATTATTAGATTCGGTTTATAGAAATACAAACCGTAATTCTCGAGTTTACTCGATATCATCATCCACTTTCTCTTTCCCCTTCTTCGATGACATTTCCGGTGCTACGTTAGCTATGAAAAAATTTACATTCATTCAAAGTCATTAATATCACATTCTTAAGATTTCCATGTAACTTTTCCATAAATTCCAATTTAGTCTTTCCACCATAACTATTCTTTTTCTTCAAAATTAACTTAAGTTTTCATCTTTATACTTGCTTAAAATAAATTCCAACTTTTCATATTCAACATAAAACTTAAATTTTGAATTTCTTTCAACTTAGTCCTTACTATGTCAAAACTTAACTTTCTCTTTATAATTTAATCCTTTTCCCACTTCTAACTTAAATTCCTATCAATAAAACTCATAATTCATCATTTTATTCAACATGAATAATATCTAGAAATCTAATAACCTTCAAAATATCAACTTAATTTCATCAAAAATTTATTCTAAAACTTCTAAAACATCAAAATTAAGTAAAAATGGCTTGATTGACTTACCAATTTAAACTTCAAGCTCCAAATCCCTAGTTTTCCCTTTTTCTTTTTCTTTTCTCTTTTCTTCTTTCTTTCCTTTTTCTTTATTTCATTTCTTTATTTCATTTTTTTAAATTACTTTATAATATTATATTAATATAATATACTTTAATTATTATTATTTTACTTATATATTAAGTAATTACACATGTATAATACATGTGTACCATTTATATTTGTACACATTTAACTTATTTTAACCATACATTTGTCACCCCTTTTGGGCTTATTTGCCTATTTAGTCCCTTCACTTTTCTTTATTCTATAATTAAACTGTTATATACTTAATTATTCTTAATTAAGCTAAATTCTCTTAATTAAGCTTTAATTGACTATTCACTTAACTTCGTAAATATTTTTAAATAAATATTTACGAATTCACTTTTCAGAAATAAAGACCCGAAAGTACACTTATCTGACAAAATTCGGGTCAGTACAGATTTCCCCATTTGTCTTTTCCTTGAGTCTCGAGACTCGATGTCGGCTCTTCTCTTCTCTTTGGCCAATTCCTCCACCTTACATGCTCTATCTTCGAGCACCACAAATTCCCTTATCTCCAAGATGCCAACTAATAGACAAAAGTCTTCGTTCAAACTATCTTCGAAACTCTTGCACATAATGGCTTCTATAGATACGCACTCCTGTGCATATTTTCTGAGTCACACAAACTCATGTTCTTACTCAGTCACCGTCCTACGATCTTGTTTCAGTTCTAAAAACTCTTTTCTTTTCTGGTCTATAAACCTCTGACTAATGTACTTCTTCTGGAACTCCTCTTGGAAGAACTCCCATGTAATTCTTTCCCTTGGTACAACCGACACAAGGGTGTTCCACCATTGATATTAGCTGAGTCTCGTAGGAGTGACACTGCGCACTTCACGCACTCCTCAGGCATTCACGATAACTCATCAAATACCCTAATGGTATTTTCTAACCAAAATTCTGCTCTCTCCGGGTCATCATCAATCTTAGCCTGAAATTCCTCGGCCCCTTGCATTTGTATCTTATCTATTGGGGGTTTCTCCCTCCTAACCAAATCCACTCTTTGTGGGGCTACAAGGGCATACTGAGGAATCGGAGGAGGTGGGAGAGGTGGTGTGTTCGGATTCGCACGAACAAACTCCGTGTACCAGGTGTCCATCATGTGGAAGTAAGCCTCTCTAGCCCCTCCACCCTGACTCAGTGTCATAGGTTCACTATCTATTGGTGCAGTCCCTTCAGTAGGAGCCGATGCATTACTTTCCACGTCATCTGCCGCAGCTACATCAAGATCCATTTACTATATGAAAAACATAATTTATAATCATCAAGAGTCATCACACTATCAATATTCAACTATGACATGTATAGCTAGACTCGTACTCATGCTAGGTTAGTCCTACAACCGACTAAACCATAGCTCTGACACTACTAAATGTAACACCTCTTACCCGAGTCTGAGGCTAGGACTGGGCACGAGGCATTACCATACTTAACCACATGCATACAATCATTTCTAAGTTACCAAGACTTGATCAAATTTAAAAAATTTTCTAACCTTATTTAAACTCCTTAATATAGGCCTACGAGGCCTTAAACTCTCATTGGATACCATTCGGAATCATCTCGGGTCCTTAAACCGACTTAACAAAAATGACTCTTGAAATAGGGCACACGCCCGTGTGGAAGGTTAACACGCCCGTGTGTTCATTATAACATGGCCGTGCTGATGGCCCGTGTGACACACACGGCCTAAACCTCCAGGGACACGCCCGTATGAATTAAATTCTAAATTTGAACCTACAAGGGTTTTCACATGGCCTGACACACACCCGTGTCCCTCACACGGCCATCACATGCCCATGTCTAAAAATCTTGACATTCTATTTCTGATGTCAACAATCCTTAAGGGTCACATGGCCAAGGCACACGCCCGTGTGCTAGACTGTGTCCTTCACACAGCTGAGACACATGGTCATGTCTCTATCCGTGTGTTTACTACCATGCATACTGACTTGAAATTTTTACGTGCAAGGGACACACGGCCGGACAACACGCCCATGGGGCTGGCCGTGTGTCACACACGACCTAGACACATGCCCGTGTGTCTACCCGTGTGGACAATATAGGGCTATTTACCAAGCCCTTTGCCACCCTTAAACACAAAAAGACAACATCCATCATGCTAAAGATCATCATAATATGATTCCCCAATCCAACAAATTACCCATTCATGAAATAACCTCTTGTATTCATATAACAACTTTCAACTTTAGCCATTTTTGTGATCTTATACAAAATGAATCAAAATGCTAAAATAAGCCAACACATTTGGCTGATTAATAATGACATAAAATTCTAAAGTCAGGATCCTATACATGTCATAATCAAAATAAATAGATCTAACTATACCAAGTGCTTTGATTGATAGTGTGATCGATGCTTCCGACGTCCGTTGATCCACGAGCTAATTAGGCGGCACTATAAGAAAATGGGAAGAAATAGGGTAAGCATAAAGCTTAGTAAGTTCCATGAAAATAAATATAATGACAACTTTATTAATCTTCATCATACTCATGATACAAAAATAGGTATAAGCACAACTTACTCATCGCTATCCAATACCATTCACATAACATATACTAAGCTCACATCTTATACATTTCAAACAGGTACCTGTACCACTCCCAACATGGTTATACTTTTCTCGTTTAACTTAAACTATAACTCTCTGCGTTGAACCATTTGAAATACTATCGGATATTCACTAAGCCTCAAACACAAGGTACAGTGCCGATGCCATGTCCCAGACATGGTCTTACACTAACTTTAACATATCTGTGCCGATGCCATGTCCCATGTAACACCCCGAACCCGAGACCGACACCGGAGTCGGACACGAGATGTTAACAGACTTTGAAAAAATTTTTCCAGACACTGCCCAGTCTGAGTACTAGTCGCTTCAAAAATCATATCTTGAGTTTCACAACTCGAAAATCAGTTTTGTGATTTTTCCCTGAAACTAGACTCATGTCCCCACCTATGTATTTTTTTCTAGAATTTTTGGTCGGGCCAATTAGTACAGTTTATTAGTCAAAGTCTCCCATGTTACAGGGGTCGACTACACTGACCTTTTCCCATTACGACTGGGATATCTCTCTCCACAGAGCTTCAATACTGATGCCGTTTGTTCCTATGGAAACTAGACTCAGAGCGGAATCCATACATATATGGTATGACCCCTAATTATCTCTGGTCAATTTATAGTGAATTTCCAAAGGCGGAACAGGGAATCCAGAAACTGTTCTGGCCCTGTTCCACAAGAACCCGAATATCTCTTACTGTACTGTTCCTATGATTGTTTCGTTACTTCCATATGAAAGTAGATCCATCAAGGTTCAATTACATAATTTATTCACTATTTAATTCCACTCCTACGAATTCTTGTGATTTTTCCAATCCACACCACTGCTGCTATCAGCTTCTGTTTTCAAAGTAAACCTTACCTAATTTGGGGTTTCATGGACCAACTAGGGCCTTGTCATACATAAGCCCACATGTGATCATACTTAGCCATTCTAGTGGCTGATCATTTGCTCAACACTTCCATTCCAACTATAGTTACATCATGAAACCATCTAAACATTCATAAACACGAATGGTCTAATGCCATACTCCACTTCTACAAGCCATTTTCGCATGGCTGTACACTTATACATTTCATAAAGTACTCGAAAGACAACAATGGGTAGTCCTATACATGCCATATCAAGATTCAACCAAAATAGTACCCAAAAGAGCCTTTGATAGTGTGGGCGACTTCGACTTCAAGATCCCGAGTCCGATAGCTGGAGAACCAAAAATCTATAAAACAGAGGAGCAATGTAACGAGTAAGCAATTTATGCTTAGTAAGTTTGAGCAAGGAATTCCAGCATGCACAAAGAATAGCACACATTTAGCTAAACGGAATATTTCATAATACGCAATTTACCGATATCAAACTTGCTTCACAACATTAACAACCCTTATGTACATACACAATAAACTAACTCGGCCGAAGGCCGGTAGCTCGTTTATCAACTGAGCGAACATTTATTTGTAAGGGCTCGATTAAATTCAACACATACGTAACATATCCCCATATTGGGATGTTTTTCGAGTATTCGCTGGAATTTTACAGCAAGCTCATTCATTACCAAATCACGTACCTTCGGGATTTAACCGGATATAGCTCCTCGTTCAAATGCCTTCGGGACATAGCCCGGTTTTAGTAACTCACACAATGCCTTCGGGACATAACCCGGATTTAACAACTCGCACGAATGCCTTCGGGACTTAACCCGGATTTAACAACTCGCACGAATGCCTTCGGGACTTAACCCGGATTTAGTATCTCGCAACAAGGCCTTCGGGGCTTAACCCGGAATTTGTATCTCGCACAAATGCCTTCGGATCTTAGTCCGGATATATTCACTTAGCACAAAGCCTTCGGGACTTAGCCCGGACAGCATTCAATTAATCATGCACCTCTAACAATAATTCATGGCACATTCGTATTTCTTTTTCATTAGCAAAACTCAACACAAGGCACACACCATCCTTGCACATTCGGCTCAATAGCCACTCATAGAGCATGATTTTAATTTGCTTAAAACATGATTTAATCACATCGTAATTTAAGCTCTCTTACTCAAGAACTTACCTCGGGTGTTGTCGAACGATTCCGCTAGCTATTCAACCACTTTTTCCTTCCCTTTATCGGTTTTATTTCCCCTTTGCTCTTGAGCTTAATCAAACAAATAAATTGATTTCATCATTTAGGCATCAAAAGATGAACACAAGGCACTTAGCCCATATTTATACATTAGACATTAAAGTCTCATACATGCAAAAATCATGCATCAACACAACATATTAGCTAATTTCTTTCCCCTTGGCCGAATATGCATGTCCATTTTTGGGGTCGATTTCAACACTTAATACACACATATACACACTAGTAAAGCATCCTCCCCCTTTTCATCAATTTAACACATGCATTGCTCATTAACATGCAAAGTTACATTCGGCCTTAGCACACATCTTGCTAGCCGATTCTTCTCCATTTAGCAACCAATGCACATATGTGCTCACACAAAAATGCTAAAAAGGAGGTTCAAGAATCATCAAGCCATCATCACATGCATCATTAACAAGCTTCATATTTTGCATGCAATGGCATTAACACAACCTCCACCTAGGCCGAATCTTAACTCATCCTCATGCCTCATCACCACAACATCAAACATCAACCAAGAATGATGCATCCATGGTCAAGTGCCATTTCCATCACATAGCAAGATTTAGACCATGGGTTAGGTAGAACTCAAGCTAACAACTAAAACATGCATGCCTCTCATGGAACATCATCAAACATACCTTAGCCTAGCTACATGCATGGCCGAATCTCTTCACCTTTCTTCTTCTTTCCTCCTTAAAATTTTTGGCCAAGGATGAACCAAAGGATGAGAAAATTTTTCTTTGTTTTTCTTTCTAGTTTTGGCAAGCATGAAGATGAGAAAAGGATGAACAAAATTCCCCCTTTCTCTTCTTTAGCTCACGGCAATGGGGGGGGGGCAACTACACATTTTTTTTTCTTTTGTTTTCATTTCTTTATTACCCATACTCCTTATTTTATTCTTCCACTAACAAAACATGTTTCATGACATGTTTTGCCCATCATTCCTTGTCATGGCCGGCCACTACTCATTAGGGGGGGAAATTTGACATGCAAGTCCCCCCTTTGTCCACATGCACTAATAGGTCCTCACACATTGACCTATCACATTTTTGAATTTTCTCACATAAGTCCTATTGACTAAATTCACATGCAATCAACCAAATCGAAGCTTGAAATTTTCACACATTCATAATTACATATTCTACACAATAAGTATCACATTCAAACATTTCGGTGACTCAGTTTAGCGGTCCCGAAACCACTTCCCGACTAGGGTCAACTTTGGGCTGTCACAACTCTCCCCCACTTAAGAAATTTTCGTCCCCGAAAATCTTACCGGTAAATAAGTTTGGGTATCGTTCTTTCATCGAGCTCTCGGTCTCCCAAGTAGCTTCCTCGATCCCGTGTTTGAGCCATAACACCTTTACTAGCGGAACTCTTTTGTTTCGCAACTCCTTCACTTCACGAGCTAGGATACGCATCGGTTCTTCTTCATAGCTCATGTCGACTTGAATTTCAACCTCCGATGGGCTAATTATGTGCGATGGATCAGATCGATAGCGTCGAAGCATCGAAACATGAAAGACGTCATGAATCTTTTCAAGCTCCGGGGGCAAAATCAATCTATACGCAACCGGACCAACTCGTTCGGAGATTTTGTACGGCCCAATGAATCTTGGGCTCAACTTGCCCTTACGGCCGAACCTGAGTATCTTTTTCCAAGGTGAAACCTTAAGGAACACTTTGTCTCCCACCTGATACTCGATGTCTTTTCGTTTCAAATCTGCGTACGATTTCTGACGATCCGTGGCTACCTTCAGACTTTCACGGATTACCTTTACTTTCTGTTCAGCATCTCTAATCAAATCAACTCCGAAAATTTTGCTTTCACCGAGCTTGGTCCAAAACAATGGTGTACGGCATTTACGACCGTACAAAGCCTCGTAAGGTGCCATCTTAATACTTGATTGAAAACTATTGTTGTAAGCGAATTCAATCAAAGGTAAATACCGTTCCCATGAACTACTGAACTCGAGGATGCAACATCTCAACATATCCTCAAGTATCTGAATTATCCTCTCGGATTGACCATCGGTTTGGGGGTGAAAAGCAGTGCTAAAATGCAGCTTGGTACCCAGAACTTCTTGCAATTTCTTCCAAAATCGTGAGGTGAATCTCGGATCTCTATCCGACACGATAGAAACAGGTACCCCGTGTAATCTCACAATTTGATAAACGTACAATTCAGCTAGTTTCTCCAATGAAAAATCCGTACGTACGGGGATGAAATGAGCCGACTTAGTCAGTCTATCAACAATAACCCATATCGCATCCTTCTTACTTGCTGACAAAGGCAGTCCGGACACAAAGTCCATTGTGACTCGATCCCATTTCCACTCGGGTATCATGATCGGCTGGAGTAATCCTGAAGGCACTTGATGTTCCGCTTTCACTTGTTGACATATTAAACATCTCGAAACAAAGTCAGAGATGTCCTGTTTCATACCATGCCACCAAAATTGACGTTTCAAATCGTTGTACATTTTCGTACTCCCCGGGTGAATTGACATTCGGCTACAATGGGCTTCGTTCAGAATCATCGAAATGAGTTCCGAATTCCTTGGAACACACAAACGATTTCTGAACCTCAAACAATCATCATCATCAATTTGAAACTCCGATTCCTCGTTCGGAAACACTTAGCCCGTTTTGCAACCAATTCATCATCGACTTTCTGAGCTTCACGAATTTGGTGAGTCAATAATGGTTTAGCTTTTAATTCAGCTACTAACACACTGTCTGGTAGAACAGACAAATGCACGTTCATCGCTCGTAAAGCAAACAATGACTTCCGGCTTAAGGCGTCCGCAACCACGTTAGCCTTTCCCGGGTGGTAATCAATGACAAGCTCGTAATCTTTCAACAACTCAAGCCAACGTCTTTGTCGCAGATTCAAGTCTCGTTGAGTCATCAAATATTTGAGACTTTTGTGATCCGAAAATACATGGCACTTCTCACCAAACAGATAATGTCGCCATATTTTTAAAGCAAACACGATGGCAGCTAGTTCGAGATCATGGGTCGGATAATTCCTCTCGTGAGGCTTCAATTGTCTCGACGCATAGGCCACGACTCGACCTTCTTGCATCAATACGCAACCCAACCCAAGTAGGGATGCGTCACTATAGATGACAAACTCTTTACCTGATTCGGGTTGCACCAAAATTGGAGCTTCAGTCAAATGAGTTTTCAGTTGGTCGAAACTTTTCTGACATTTCTCCGTCCACTCGAACTTAACATCCTTTTGAAGTAGCTTCGTCATTAGTGTGGCTATCATCGAGAAACCTTTCACAAATCGTCGGTAATAACCGGCGAGCCCCAAAAAGCTCCGAACTTCAGTAATATTTCTCGGAGGTTTCCAGTCAAGTATGGCTGAAATTTTGTTCGGGTCAACTCGAATACCCGACGCGGATACCACATGACCCAAGAAGCTAACCTCTCTTAACCAGAACTCACACTTACTGAACTTAGCATATAACTGCTTATCCTGCAAAATTTGCAGCACTAGCCTCAGATGCTCAGCATGTTCAGTCTCGTCTCTTGAATAGACCAAAATGTCATCAATGAACACCACTACGAACCGATCCAAATACGGCCTGAAGATCCGATTCATCAAATCCATAAATACTGCAGGGGCATTAGTGAGCCCAACGGCATCACTAAGAATTCGTAGTGACCATATCTCGTTCTGAAGGCAGTTTTGGGAATATCTGAATCTCGGATTCGCAACTGATAATAGCCCGATCTCAAATCTATTTTTGAGAACACTGAGGCTCCCTTCAGTTGGTCGAACAAATCATCGATGCGCGGCAACGGATATTTGTTCTTTATCGTCACTTTATTCAGCTGACGATAGTCAATGCACAACCTCATGGTTCCGTCCTTCTTTTTCACGAACAATACTGGTGCACCCCAAGGTGAGAAACTTGGTCGAGCGAAACCTCTATCCGTCAGTTCTTGCAACTGAGCTTTCAACTCCTTTAACTCGGTTGGTGCCATACGATACGGAGCTATCGAAACCGGCGTAGTCCCAGGTACAAGCTCAATACCAAACTCTACCTCCCGAACAGGTGGTAAACCCGGTAATTCTTCCGGAAAATATCCGGGTATTCACAAACCACCGACACAGATTCGGGTTTCTTTTCTAATTCTTTGTCACCAAGTACATACGCAAGGTATGCTTCGCACCCTTTTCTTACATATTTCTGTGCCAACATTGCTGATATTACAGCTGGCATCCCTTCCAAGTCCGCAGACTCAATTCAGACTACTTCGTTATTTGCGCATCTCAATCAATAGTCTTGCTCTTGCAATTCACAATCGCATCATGCGCGGTCAACCAATCCAAACCAAGGATAACATCAAATTCATCAAACGGCAAAAGCATCAAGTTCGCCGGGAAACAGGAACCTCGAATTTCCAGGGGACATTTCTTGCACACTTTGTCGACAAGCACGTAACGACCCAAGGGATTTGACACCCGAATTACGAACTCAGTAGACTCAATAGGTAAAGTCTTACTGGAGGCTAAGGTTTCACATATGTAAGAATGAGTAGAACCGGGGTCAATCAAAGCAATTACATTAGTATCAAAGAGAGTGAATGTACCGGTAATAACATCAGGCGAAGAAGCATCCTCGCGGGCACGTATAGCATAAGCTCTAGTAGGCGCACGGGCTTCGGATCTGGTTATATCATCTCTAGATCCTCTCTGACCACCACTAGCATTGCCCATATTTCCAGATGGTCTACCTCGAGCAGTGGTAGCACCCGGTCTCCCACTCTGACTTGCATTCTGTCCCGACAACCTCGGGCAATCTTTAATGAAGTGGTCAACTGATCCGCACTTGTAACAGGAGCGGTCAGGAAATCTACAACTCCCCGAATGCCATTTACCGCAATATCGGCATTTCGTCCTGTCTCGACGTTCATTCCCAACACTGGCGACCGAAGTGCCTCGTGTACCCACAGGGGGTCGATCACGATCTCGTCCAAAAAGGCCCGAAGTGCCTCTAAACTGGCCCGCATCATCTCGAAATCTCTTCGATGTCTGTTGAAGAGACCTTCCCGAGGATCTTTTACGAAACTCTCCAGTTCCCTCATCAACTCTTTGCTTTTCTTTCTAAGCTCTTCGGCTTTACAAGCTCGTTCAACAAGTACCACGAACTCTCGTATTTCAAGAACGCCAACGAACATTTTATATCTTCATTCAGCCCATCCTCGAAGCGTTTACACATAATAGCTTCGGACGAAATACATTCCGAGCGTATTTGCTAAGTCTAACAAATTTTCGCTCGTAATCAGTAACCGACATGGAGCCTTGCTTAAGCTCAAGAAATTCCTTCCGTTTTTGATCAACAAATCTCTGACTGATATACTTTTTCCGAAACTCAGTTTGGAAAACTCCCAAGTTACTTGCTCTCGGGCACAATAGAAGTCAGAGTACTCCACCAATAGTAGGCAGAATCACGTAGCAAGGAGATAGCACACTTTAGGCATTCATCGGGTGTACAAGATAGCTCATCGAGTACCCGGATAGTGTTGTCCAGCCAAATTCAGCTTGCTCAGTATCATCGCTATCCATAGCCTTAAATTCAGTAGCCCCATGTTTTCGGATTCTATCAACTGGGGCTTATTTGACCTTATTTGGTCCGTTACCGGTGGTATTGTAGGTGCGGGGTAGTATTTGTCGGGAATGGAGGTTGTGGAACAGCCATATTAGTTCGAATGTATTGGTTAAACCAATCATTCATCACGCTATAGAATGCTTGTCTAGCTTCATCATTCTGATTACTAGCATTAGGTTGAGAGTTTGCCGGCACTGTCCCTTGTGCGGGAGCAGGCGCTACACTCTCAAGATCATCAGCTACCTCTCGGTCACGATCGGGATCCATTACTATAAATAAACACATTTACAATTGTCAGAAATCACCACACTATCAAGTAATCACATAAAATGGCATGTATAGCTAGACCCAAACTTACGGTAGTCCTAGAATTGACTAAACCGTAGCTCTGATACCAATAAATGTAACACCCCGAACCCGAGACCGACACCGGAGTCGGACACGAGATGTTAACAGACTTTGAAAATTTTTCCAGACACTGCCCAGTCTGGTACTAGTCACTTCAAAATCATATCTTGAGTTTCACAACTCGAAATCAGTTTTGTGATTTTTCCCTGAAACTAGACTCATGTCCCCACCTATGTATTTTTTTCTAGAATTTTTGGTTGGGCCAATTAGTACAGTTTATTAGTCAGAGTCTCCCATGTTACAGGGGTCGACTACACTGACCTTTTCCCATTACGACTGGGATATCTCTCTGCACAGAGCTTCAATACTGATGCCGTTTGTTCCTATGGAAACTAGATCAGAGCGGAATCCATACATATATGGTATGACCCCTAATTATCTCTGTTCAATTTATAGTGAATTTCCAAAGGCGGAACAGGGAATCCAAAAACTGTTCTGGTCCTGTTCCACAAGAACCCGAATATCTCTTACTGTACTGTTCCTATGATTGTTTCGTTACTTCCATATGAAAGTAGATCCTAAGGTTCGATTACATAATTATTCACTATTTAATTCCACTCCTACGAATTCTTGTGATTTTCCAATCCACACCACTGCTGCTATCAGCTTCTATTTCAAAGTAACCTTACCTAATTTGGGGTTTCATGGACCAACTAGGGCCTTGTCATACATAAGCCCACATGTGATCATACTTAGCCATTCTAGTGGCTGATCATTTGTTCAACACTTCCATTCCAACTATAGTTACATCATGAAACCATCTAAACATTCATAAACACGAATGTCTAATGCCATACTCCACTTCTACAAGCCATTTTCGCATGGCTGTACACTTATACATTTCATAAAGTACTCGAAAGACAACAATGGGTAGTCCTATACATGCATATCAAATTCAACCAAATAGTACCCAAAGAGCCTTTGATAGTGTGGGCGACTTCGACTTCAAGATCCCGAGTCCGATAGCTGGAGAACCAAAAATCTATAAAACAGAGGAGCAATGTAACGAGTAAGCAATTTATGCTTAGTAAGTTTGAGCAAGGAATTCCAGCATGCACAAAGAATAGCACACATTTAGCTAAACGGAATATTTCATAATACGCAATTTACCGATATCAAACTTGCTTCACAACATTAACAACCCTTATGTACATACACAATAAACTAACTCGGCCGAAGGCCGGTAGCTCGTTTATCAACTGAGCGAACATTTATTTGTAAGGGCTCGATTAAATTCAACACATACGTAACATATCCCCATATTGGGATGTTTTTCGAGTATTCGCTGGAATTTTACAGCAAGCTCATTCATTACCAAATCACGTACCTTCGGGATTTAACCGGATATAGCTCCTCGTTCAATGCCTCGGGACATAGCCCGGTTTTAGTAACTCACACATGCCTTCGGGACATACCCGGATTTAACACTCGCACGAATGCCTTCGGGACTTAACCGGATTTAACAACTCGCACGAATGCCTTCGGGACTTAACCCAGATTTAGTATCTCGCACAAGGCCTTCGGGGCTTAACCCAGAATTTGTATCTCGCACAAATGCCTTCGGATCTTAGTCCGGATATATTCACTTAGCACAAAGCCTTCGGGACTTAGCCCGGACAGCATTCAATTAATCATGCACCTCTAACAATAATTCATGGCACATTCGTATTTCTTTTTCATTAGCAAAACTCAACACAAGGCACACACCATCCTTGCACATTCGGCTCAATAGCCACTCATAGAGCATGATTTTAATTTGCTTAAACATGATTTAATCACATCGTAATTTAAGCTCTCTTACTCAAGAACTTACCTCGGGTGTTGTCGAACGATTCCGCTAGCTATTCAACCACTTTTTCCTTCCCTTTATCGGTTTTATTTCCCCTTTGCTCTTGAGCTTAATCAAACAAATAAATTGATTCATCATTTAGGCATCAAAAGATGAACACAAGGCACTTAGCCCATATTTATACATTAGACATTAAAGTCTCATACATGCAAAAATTCATGCATCAACACAACATATTAGCTAATTTCTTTCCCCTTGGCCGAATATGCATGTCCATTTTTGGGGTCGATTTCAACACTTAATACACACATATACACACTAGTAAAGCATCCTCCCCCTTTTCATCAATTTAACACATGCATTGCTCATTAACATGCAAAGTTACATTCGGCCTTAGCACACATCTTGCTAGCCGATTCTTCTCCATTTAGCAACCAATGCACATATGTGCTCACACAAAAAAAAATGCTAAAAAGGAGGTTCAAGAATCATCAAGCCATCATCACATGCATCATTAACAAGCTTCATATTTTGCATGCAATGGCATTAACACAACCTCCACCTAGGCCGAATCTTAACTCATCCTCATGCCTCATCACCACAACATCAAACACAAACCAAGAATGATGCATCCATGGTCAAGTGCCATTTCCATCACATAGCAAGATTTAGACCATGGGTTAGGTAGAACTCAAGCTAACAACTAAAACATGCATGCCTCTCATGGAACATCATCAAACATACCTTAGCCTAGCTACATGCATGGCCGAATCTCTTCACCTTTCTTCTTCTTCCTCCTTAAAATTTTTGGCCAAGGATGAACCAAAGGATGAGAAAATTTTTCTTTGTTTTTCTTTCTAGTTTTGGCAAGCATGAAGATGAGAAAGGATGAACAAAATTCCCCCTTTCTCTTCTTTAGCTCACGGCAATGGGGGGGGCAACTACACATTTTTTTTTCTTTTGTTTTCATTTCTTTATTACCCATACTCCTTATTTTATTCTTCCCTAACAAACATGTTTCATGACATGTTTTGCCCATCATTCCTTGTCATGGCGGCCACTATCATTAGGGGGGGAAATTTGACATGCAAGTCCCCCTTTGTCCACATGCACTAATAGGTCCTCACACCATTGATCCTATCATATTTT
>NC_053425.1:34102142-34249578 GCF_007990345.1 Gossypium hirsutum | reverse complement strand
ATTAGAATTGATTGGACGAATTATGGAATAAAATATTCTCTAAGCGAGGCTTCACATATTGAAGAATTCGAATTGCGTTAACAAATATTACATATTATTTCTCCTTACTCTTCTCCTTGCTTCACTTTATTTTAAAACTGTTCTATCATAATTATTCGTCCCATTCTTTACTTTAACAGAACTTAGAACAATTTATTTTGTAATCAACTAAATTATATGTTCCTACAATAGTTCAAATATCAAAGTTGGAACAAAGTGAAAACCAAAACTTTTTCATTTATTAATAAACTTATAGAAGCAATCAAACATCAATCTCAATAGAAAATATAAGAGATAAGTGCTTACAAAGTAGAAGAACTGGAAGAAGAAAACATTCTACATAAGGTAAAGAAATTTTAATTAAAGTGGTGGCTTGTGTAGTGTTTACCTACTCAATTTCATGTTCTAAGCTCCTTAAAAGAAACTTTGCTTTGATAACTCAACAATGGCTAATTACTAGTAGGACAAAAGGAAAATGAAATAAATATCTCAATGAATGCTTCACCTTTAAGTAAATATAGAATGTCTAAACCTAAACCTAAAACTTTAACCTCTAAATGTTTTTCAATCTACTAAATTGACCTATTAATCTAAACAAAGCTTGATCTAAACCTTTCATCCCTCCCTTGGCTGAAATGTATTATTCACACGCGGAGTAACATATCCACACCACTCACAATCAAGAAGTTACCTTTTATTAATTTTGGTACTATAACTACTTGAACCTAGATGAGTTCTGTAGGGATGAATTGGTTGGAGTTTACAATTTTGGCCTTTTGTATGTTTAAGAGAATGAACCCCATTGTAGATTGTTGGAGAAAAATATGTGAAAGACATGAAAAACTCATTTTCTTGATATGTTTTCGGTAAAGGGAAGTTTTTGGCGATTGTTTAAAATAATAGAAAAGCGAAAGAGGGGAAAAAAAAAACCAAACATTTGGTTCGTAATTATCAAAATCAAAATCTGAAATTATACGAGTAGCAACTTCTCTTTTATTTGTATTAAAAAATAAACTAAAATAATTCTATGAATATAACTGTAACATTAATTAAAATGTAATACATCATTTCGTTTCACACTGGTTTGGTTGAAAATGAAAATTAAAATTGAAATTGATTAGTGGAGAAGACTCTTCTAAATTTCTAGAAATGGAGCAATGGGTTCACATGCCGACCGTACATGTAATGTATTCTGGATATTTCATTTTCATCCAAGTTCAAACGTTTTAGTCAACTTGGCTAACTAAGTTAGGTTGACGTTCTAGAGATAAGAAAATGAAGTGAAGAAAGTGTTAGGGTTCTCTGTTCACAATTAGTTTCAAATTCATTTTGTTAATGAGGACCTGACTAATGGAAGTTTTTCTTTTAATGCAAAAGTGTAGAGGAAGCCTTGGTTTAATGGGGGGGGGGAAGAGTTTATAGATAATTATATTGATTATGATTATAATTTTTTGAAAATATATACTAATAATATTTATAAATATGAATTACTGTTTTAATTGGAGAAATCTATTTAATACTTTCATGCTTTTATTATTATTCCTTAATTTTGGAATTTCTTTTGTAAGATTAAATCACTTACGTCTCATCAAAGCCTCTCTTTTTTTAAAAAATTTTCATGCAATTCATGGCCGTATTTTGGCCAAATAAAACCCAAAGTAATATGCGGGCGAAATTTTGGGTTTCTTATTTCATTTATCAACTAAGACAAGTCCCGGCGGAACAGCTGAAGTGTTTGGGCTGTGGCTATTGGATTCGGGTTTTTCTTTAGACAGTTTTAACTATACCTAATAAAATTATACTATATAAATAAAAGGCTTAGTATTTATTTAATATTTGGGTTTCATACTTTTTAAGTGGTGGTGGTTTTTTCAATGTGGTAAAATTTATATATTTTAATTCCAAAAGGTGAACGATGTTATTTTTTTTTCAATAGTTAATTTCATTTCAGTACGGCCCATGTTAGTCAAAATATTCTGTTCTGGTGATAAATTGGAAAAACAAATTTTAATGTCCATTCTGGCGTACATTTTGGTAGGTATTGACTATATTAATGTATATTGGTTGATATCGTTTATACTGGCTGGAATATGGTATATTAACCAGTAAAAAAAATGAAATTTAAGATATTGTTGAATGATTAATTGCTATATGCATAGTAAGTATGGGATGATTTTATTATTTAATTTATAGATTGTTGTTGGTTTTGAGTTTGTTTAATGACAAATGTATTTGTGAAGATTATTAAAAGTATTTTATATAATTGATGAGTATTTATATTTGAGATTTATCTGCTATTAGATATTGTAAATATTTTTATGTACATAAATTAATTTTTTTTAAATTTGCGATAAATTTAAAATGATACACCGAAATAGATCGATACCAATATGTACCAATACTAGTAGAAAAACGATACGTCTACAAGTTTGATATTGACTCCCTTGCTTTTTAGTGTTTAATTCAGGTTTAAGGTTGATTTAATTTTTTTTGGTATAATCATAGGTGCCATCATTTGTTTATAGTGTTAGACCAATCTTGTTTAGGTCGGGGGTGGTATTCAAGCTTAAAGTTCATTTGATGAAAACTAAATACTAATATTATGAGTTTTAAATTTCATGATTTTGTTAATAAAATTGTTGCAACCTTAGCTTTTCTATATCTGAAATGTCTTCTAATGTTCGAACAACTCCTTAGGTTGTATATTTTGATCACCATGTTCATTCCGATGTTTAAATAGCTATCTGTAGTGGACTTTATTTTTTTTTGTCTAAGCCTATTTTTCAGGCCTATATTTTACTTAAATCCTCTTATTTTTCGAGTAGGCTCTCAGGCCTCTAATTTTGATCACCATGTTCATTCCATTATTTAAATAGCTAACTATATTGGACCTTAACTTTCTTATATCTGAATTCTGAAGTGTCTCCTCATGTTCGAACAACTCCTTAAATTATATATTTATTCCCATATTAGAAGTGGAGATGTCTGAAAATTATTTATTTTTACATGGGGAAATATAGAGAAGCATACTGCTTCAATCGTTATCGAAAATTGAATTGCAAAGTTAACATATAAACATAAAACTTTTTTCAATGTTTAATGACATATTATTGTATTATTCGTACTGGTTTTTATTTTGATATTTTCCATTGTAAGTTTATTTTCAGTATTAATGTTTTATTTTTAGTATATGATAGATCTAATTTTTATTTATTTATTTTCTATTAAAAAAGTTTATAATATCCTACTTTACATTCAAGGCAATACATGCAATCAAATACAGTAAAACTCCAAAATATTCAAGCTTGATCTGCAGACAACCCTTCGCATTTGCTACAATAAGGAACTCTATGTTGCCGAAATGAAAACATCAAAGCTGCAGTTCAAGAAGTCTATGGTTACAAAACTATGCAATGAATTTTTAAATTGCTTTCGAGATTGAGAAAAAAATTAAGTTGAAACAAAGGTTCAACATTTCCTTTATAATGCTTAAATTGCTATTCTTAATTTCCGTTACAATACCAGTGTTTTAAATAAACGTTCCTCCTTTTCTTTCTTTTGTTCAATTCCCATTCTTTATGGATAACTTGATCATTTACATTTACTCAATTTTTGAACTTTTATATTTTTTTTCTTTTAATTGTTTGTTAAATTCCCGCTTTAACTTTGGGGTTATATATATATAAGCCATCATTTGAAAATATATTATTTAAATTATTTATTGCTTACATATATAAATATAAATATATATATATCTTAATATATCTCAATTCATTTGACAATACTTTCCGGTGTTGAGGAATCGGATTGGCTCTCCCAAGAATTACACTTCAAAGGCATATATATGATTATTTTTCTTTTTTATACAATATCTAGAATTACTTATAATCCTTTCCTAACCCTTAAATAAGAGGATAATACGCTGAAGCGTACTCGAACCAATATCCTCCTACATTAACAACAATATCAATACCAATCGAGCTAAAACTCAATCTACCTATATGGTTACTTCATAAACATATGGTTTAAATTTTTTTTTGTTAATTTATCAATATTATTTAAATTATGCATAATTACACCGCAATCTTAAATTATTAATATTCTATAATTTAGAATTTCAATACAATAACGTTTTACTATGCAAACTAACGTTAGTAAATTCTCAATATTAAAACCCCATCAAATTGAACATGTTTACATCGATATCTTATCATTCCAAATTTTAATCGATTTCTACTCGGCAATTATTAATTAAATTATCCCTTATTGCCTCGTATTCTTATCATTTTTGGTATCATTGTAATCTGTTTCATGATTACTTCGTAATCTTATCTTTTTAGAAAAAAACAAAATTACAAGAATAACACTTAATAAAAAAATTCGCTTAAAAACTTAGACCTATTAATTAAAACACGAGCCATCTCGGGTGGGACATCAAGAACTTGTAGATCTTTTTTCTTGAGCAAAGCTTGCTTAGCTAAACAATTCACAATCTGATTTGTTCCCTTGGAATATACTACAGGAACCAATGATTTTCCTGAAGCATTCAAATTGGTCAATTTTAACAACTAATTACTACACATCTCATATAAACCAATTATACCATTTTATTATTTCCCATGTATTGTTGGCAATTACAAAATTTAATACTTGAAAAATATTCCCATACGAAACTTCATATTTCAAATTATAAACTACTTATTCTGTAACTTTATAACACCTCTTACCCGTGTCTGACGCTAGGACAAGGTACAAGACATTTCCAGACTTAAACATACACATACTTGCAAAAAAACCAGGCCATAAAATTTCTTTTGATTCAAAGCTTCTCAAACACATGCATATCATCTCTTATTTGGGTCTATGAAGCCCAAAACATACATCGGGATTGATTTGGGACTAAACCGAAAACTTTGAGAAGTTTCAGGAAAACTTAGAAAATTTTCCCATGACACAAAGTCACATGCCCGTGTTGCCTTCGACATGCCCATGTCCTCTGGCCGTGTACTCTCTGACTATGATGTCAGCGACTAAATTAAACCACACGGTCAAGCCACATGCCCGTATGCTAAGGCCGTGTCCCCCAACAGTTGAGACACACGGCCGTGTCTCAGCCCGTATGACCAACACTTAGGCTATTTTCCAAGCCTTTATGTTACCCTTAATCCTTCACATCTTTATACCCACCAAGGACACATATCATGACTTCATTTTAATGATTTAGCATCCCATATTAAGACACATTCATAACATTAACATGTTATCGTTCACACATTTCACACACTCACATAATATTAGGTCAAGACACAACAATACCTATTCATTAGCCTTGTCATTTAATGACCACTTTTACCAAGTTTTCATAATCGTAATCTTATTTCCATATTACTCATTTAATTCATGGCCATGACTATTTCGATTGGTCATAAAGCATTCATCATGTACATAATTCATAACACCAACCATATATGGCCAACAAGCATAATCACATCACAAGCATTAGAACATAGCATAAAGAGATAAGTTCACAAACAATAATCAATATGAGTCACACTTCATGGCCATATACAAATAACTCAATATGGGCCAATACATTTGGCTAACCACAATAACTCATATCATAAAACTGAGCCTCTATACATGCCACTCACTTGAAAATGCTAACATATGTATCAATGCTCCAAAGGTGATAGCTTGACAGTGTGATGCTGCCTTCGACGATCTCCAACCTAGAGCTAACCTGACAACACAAAAGAAATGGAAAGGAGAGGGTAAGCTTTATATCTTAGTAAGACCATACGAAAATAATAAGCAATTTATCAACTTGCTTCTCAAAGTAATACAACCCTATTTGCACTTTTACTTATGTTCCAGTCAAGCTGTTTTCTCGAGTCATAGTTACTAAATTATTTATATCTAGAGCTAAAAAACTCCAAATTAAGATCCGCCAATTTTCCTTAAAACTAGACTCACATATATTCTTACCACAAAATTTTTAGAATTTTGGTCTAGCCAATAAGTACAGTTTATTCCTTAAAGTTACCCCTTTTTTGCTGTCTGATAGTTCTGATCCCTCTTCACTAAAAATTAATTATCTCATAATACGGAGCTCGGATGATGTTACTATATATTTTTATTTAAAATATACTCATTAAGGATTCTAAGCATATAAATTATAAACCATAAATATATTTTTACAATTTTCAATGATTTTCTCAAATTAGAATAAGGGATTTCGAAATCATACTGACTCTGTCTCGCAACAATTTAAATATTTCATAATATGAAACTCGTTTGCTTTCAAATTTATTCTATGTGAAACTAGACTCATTAAGTTTTAATTTCATGTTTTATTCAACCTCTAACTCAATTTCCACAATTTTGGTGGATTTTTAAAGTCACACAACTGCTGCCGTCCAACACCGCTTTAGTGCAATATAATGATAACTATCATAAGTTCACTTTCAACTAATCATGAACTCACCATTTCATGAATTCCATGTTCAAATGTACAATATAAGTTAACATGATATTGTAACAAACTTCATAATCATAATTCATACATCTTAGTTCACCGATGTCTCAACATTTCAAAGTCTCAATAATCATAAGCTTAGTATACATACCTGTACCACTCGTATTATAGAATACAACCATACCTTTCGTTGTAACACCCCGAACCCGAGACCGACACCGGAGTCGGACACGAGATGTTAACAAACTTTAAAAAAAAATTTTCCAGACACTGCCCAGTCTGAGTACTAGTCGCTTCAAAAATCATATCTTGAGTTTCACAACTCGAAATTCAGTTTTGTGATTTTTCCCTGAAACTAGACTCATGTCCCCACCTATGTATTTTTTTCTAGAATTTTTGGTCGGGCCAATTAGTACAGTTTATTAGTCAAAGTCTCCCATGTTACAGGGGTCGACTACACTGACCCTTTCCCATTACTACTGTGATATCTCTCTGCACAGAGCTTCAATACTAATGCCATTTGTTTCTATGAAAACTAGACTCAGAGAGGAATCCATACATATATGGTATGACCCCTAATTATCTCTGGTCAATTTATAGTGAATTTCCAAAGGCGGAACAGGGAATCCAGAAACTGTTCTGGCCCTGTTCCACAAGAACCCGAATATCTCTTACTGTACTGTTCCTATGATTGTTTCGTTACTTCCATATGAAAGTAGATTCATCAAGGTTCGATTACATAATTTATTCACTATTTAATTCCACTCCTACGAATTCTTGTGATTTTTCCAATCCACACCACTGCTGCTATCAGCTTCTGTTTTCAAAGTAACCTTACCTAATTTGGGGTTTCATGGACCAACTAGGGCCTTGTCATACATAAGCCCACATATGATCATACTTAGCCATTCTAGTGGCTGATCATTTGCTCAACACTTCCATTCCAACTATAGTTACATCATGAAACCATCTATACATTCATAAATACGAATGGTCTAATGCCATACTCCACTTCTACAAGCCATTTTCGCATGGCTGTACACTTATACATTTCATAAAGTACTCGAAAGACAACAATGGGTAGTCCTATACATGCCATATCAAAATTCAACCAAAATAGTACCCAAAAGAGCCTTTGATAGTGTGGGCGACTTCGACTTCAAGATCCCGAGTCCGATAGCTGGAGAACCAAAAATCTATAAAACAGAGGAGCAATGTAACGAGTAAGCAATTTATGCTTAGTAAGTTTTGAGCAAGGAATTCCAGCATACACAAAGAATAGCACACATTTAGCTAAACGGAATATTTCATAATACGCAATTTACCGATATCAAACTTGCTTCACAACATTAACAACCCTTATGTACATATACAATAAACTAACTTGGCCGAAGGCCGGAAGCTCGTTTATCAACTGAGCGAACATTTATTTGTAAGGGCTCGATTAAATTAACACATACGTAACATATCCCCATATTGGGATGTTTTTCGAGTATTCGCTGGAATTTTACAGCAAGCTCATTCATTGCCAAATCACGTACCTTCGGGATTTAACCGGATATAGCTCCTCGTTCAAATGCCTTCGGGACATAGCCCGGTTTTAGTAACTCACACAATGCCTTCGGGACATAACCCGGATTTAACAACTCGCACGAATGCCTTCGGGACTTAACCCGGATTTAATAACTCGCACGAATGCCTTCGGGACTTAACCCGGATTTAGTATCTCGCACAAAGGCCTTCGGATCTTAGTCCGGATATATTCACTTAGCACAAAGCCTTCGGGACTTAGCCCGGACAGCATTTAATTAATCATGCACATTCACATTTCATTATCATTTGCGAAACTCAAACACAAGGCACATATCGTCCTTGCACATTCGGCTCAATAGCCACACATAGAGCATGATTTAATCACATTGTAATTTAAGCTCTCTTACTCAAGAACTTACCTCGGGTGTTGTCGAACGATTCCGTTAGCTATTCAACCACTTTTTCCTTCCCTTTATCGGTTTATTTCCCCTTTGCTCTTGAGCTTAATCAAACAAATAAATTGATTTCATCATTTAGGCATCAAAAGATGAACACAAGGCACTTAGCCCATATTTATACATTAGACATTAAAGTCTCATACATGCAAAAATCATGCATCAACACAACATATTAGCTAATTTCTTTCCCCTTGGCCGAATATGCATGTCATTTTTGGGGTCGATTTCAACACTTAATACACACATATACACACTAGTAAAGCATCCTCCCCCTTTTCATCAATTTAACACATGCATTGCTCATTAACATGCAAAGTTACATTCGGCCTTAGCACACATCTTGCTAGCCGATTCTTCTCCATTTAGCAACCAATGCACATATGTGCTCACACAAAAATGCTAAAAAGGAGGTTCAAGAATCATCAAGCCATCATCACATGCATCATTAACAAGCTTCATATTTTGCATGCAATGGCATTAACACAACCTCCACCTAGGCCGAATCTTAACTCATCCTCATGCCTCATCACCACAACATCAAACATCAACCAAGAATGATGCATCCATGGTCAAGTGCCATTTCCATCACATAGCAAGATTTAGACCATGGGTAGGTAGAACTCAAGCTAACAACTAAAACATGCATGCTCTCATGGAACATCATCAAACATACCTTAGCCTAGCTACATGCATGGCCGAATCTCTTCACCTTTCTTCTTCTTTCCTCCTTAAAATTTTTGGCCAAGGATGAACCAAAGGATGAGAAATTTTTTCTTTGTTTTTCTTTCTAATTTGGCAAGCATGAAGATGAGAAAGGATGAACAAAATTCTCCTTTCTCTCTTTAGCTCACGGCAATGGGGGGGGCAACTACACATTTTTTTTTCTTTTGTTTCATTTCTTTATTACCCATACTCCTTATTTTATTCTTCCACTAACAAAACATGTTTCATGACATGTTTTGCCCATCATTCTTGTCATGGCCGGCCACTACTCATTAGGGGGGGAATTTGACATGCAAGTCCCCCCTTTGTCCACATGCACTAATAGGTCCTCACACATTGACCTATCACATTTTGAATTTTCTCACATAAGTCCTATTGACTAAATTCACATGCAATCAACCAAATCGAAGCTTGAAATTTTCACACATTCATAATTACATATTCTACACAATAAGTATCACATTCAAACATTTCGGTGACTCAGTTTAGCGGTCCCGAAACCACTTCCCGACTAGGGTCAACTTTGGGCTGTCACAACTCTCCCCCACTTAAGAAATTTTCGTCCCCGAAAATCTTACGGTAAATAGTTTGGGTATCGTTCTTTCATCGAGCTCTCGGTCTCCCAAGTAGCTTCCTCGATCCCGTGTTTGAGCCATAACACCTTTACTAGCGGAACTCTTTTGTTTCGCAACTCCTTCACTTCACGAGCTAGGATACGCATCGGTTCTTCTTCATAGCTCATGTCGACTTGAATTTCAACCTCCGATGGGCTAATTATGTGCGATGGATCAGATCGATAGCGTCGAAGCATCGAAACATGAAAGACGTCATGAATCTTTTCAAGCTCCGGGGGCAAAATCAATCTATACGCAACCGGGCCAACTCGTTCGGAGATTTGTACGGCCCAATGAATCTTGGGCTCAACTTGCCCTTACGGCCGAACCTGAGTATCTTTTTCCAAGGTGAAACCTTAAGGAACACTTTGTCTCCCACCTGATACTCGATGTCTTTTCGTTTCAAATCTGCGTACGATTTCTGACGATCCGTGGCTACCTTCAGACTTCACGGATTACCTTTACTTTCTGTTCAGCCATCTCTAATCAAATCAACTCCGAAAATTTTGCTTTCACCGAGCTGGTCCAAAACAATGGTGTACGGCATTTACGACCGTACAAAGCCTCGTAAGGTGCCATCTTAATACTTGATTGAAAACTATTGTTGTAAGCGAATTCAATCAAAGGTAAATACCGTTCCCATGAACTACTGAACTCGAGGATGCAACATCTCAACATATCCTCAAGTATCTGAATTATCCTCTCGGATTGACCATCGGTTTGGGGGTGAAAAGCAGTGCTAAATGCAGCTTGGTACCCAGAACTTCTTGCAATTTCTTCCAAAATCGTGAGGTGAATCTCGGATCTCTATCCGACACGATAGAAACAGGTACCCCGTGTAATCTCACAATTTGATAAACGTACAATTCAGCTAGTTTCTCCAATGAAAAATCCGTACGTACGGGGATGAAATGAGCCGACTTAGTCAGTCTATCAACAATAACCCATATCGCATCCTTCTTACTTGCTGACAAGGCAGTCCGGACACAAAGTCCATTGTGACTCGATCCCATTTCCACTCGGGTATCATGATCGGCTGGAGTAATCCTGAAGGCACTTGATGTTCCGCTTTCACTTGTTGACATATAAACATCTCGAAACAAAGTCAGAGATGTCCTGTTTCATACCATGCCACCAAAATTGACGTTTCAAATCGTTGTACATTTTCGTACTCCCCGGGTGAATTGACATTCGGCTACAATGGGCTTCGTTCAGAATCATCGAAATGAGTTCCGAATTCCTTGGAACACACAAACGATTTCTGAACCTCAAACAATCATCATCATCAATTTGAAACTCCGATTCCTCGTTCGGAAAACACTTAGCCCGTTTTGCAACCAATTCATCATCGACTTTCTGAGCTTCACGAATTTGGTGAGTCAATAATGGTTTAGCTTTTAATTCAGCTACTAACACACTGTCTGGTAGAACAGACAAATGCACGTTCATCGCTCGTAAAGCAAACAATGACTTCCGGCTTAAGGCGTCCGCAACCACGTTAGCCTTTCCCGGGTGGTAATCAATGACAAGCTCGTAATCTTTCAACAACTCAAGCCAACGTCTTTGTCGCAGATTCAAGTCTCGTTGAGTCATCAAATATTTGAGACTTTTGTGATCCGAAAATACATGGCACTTCTCACCAAACAGATAATGTCGCCATATTTTTAAAGCAAACACGATGGCAGCTAGTTCGAGATCATGGGTCGGATAATTCCTCTCGTGAGGCTTCAATTGTCTCGACGCATAGGCCACGACTCGACCTTCTTGCATCAATACGCAACCCAACCCAAGTAGGGATGCGTCACTATAGATGACAAACTCTTTACCTGATTCGGGTTGCACCAAAATTGGAGCTTCAGTCAAATGAGTTTTCAGTTGGTCGAAACTTTTCTGACATTTCTCCGTCCACTCGAACTTAACATCCTTTTGAAGTAGCTTCGTCATTAGTGTGGCTATCATCGAGAAACCTTTCACAAATCGTCGGTAATAACCGGCGAGCCCCAAAAAGCTCCGAACTTCAGTAATATTTCTCGGAGGTTTCCAGTCAAGTATGGCTGAAATTTTGTTCGGGTCAACTCGAATACCCGACGCGGATACCACATGACCCAAGAAGCTAACCTCTCTTAACCAGAACTCACACTTACTGAACTTAGCATATAACTGCTTATCCTGCAAAATTTGCAGCACTAGCCTCAGATGCTCAGCATGTTCAGTCTCGTCTCTTGAATAGACCAAAATGTCATCAATGAACACCACTACGAACCGATCCAAATACGGCCTGAAGATCCGATTCATCAAATCCATAAATACTGCAGGGGCATTAGTGAGCCCAAACGGCATCACTAAGAATTCGTAGTGACCATATCTCGTTCTGAAGGCAGTTTTGGGAATATCTGAATCTCGGATTCGCAACTGATAATAGCCCGATCTCAAATCTATTTTGAGAACACTGAGGCTCCCTTCAGTTGGTCGAACAAATCATCGATGCGCGGCAACGGATATTTGTTCTTTATCGTCACTTTATTCAGCTGACGATAGTCAATGCACAACCTCATGGTTCCGTCCTTCTTTTTCACGAACAATACTGGTGCACCCCAAGGTGAGAAACTTGGTCGAGCGAAACCTCTATCCGTCAGTTCTTGCAACTGAGCTTTCAACTCCTTTAACTCGGTTGGTGCCATACGATACGGAGCTATCGAAACCGGCGTAGTCCCAGGTACAAGCTCAATACCAAACTCTACCTCCCGAACAGGTGGTAAACCCGGTAATTCTTCCGGAAAAATATCCGGGTATTCACAAACCACCGACACAGATTCGGGTTTCTTTTCTAATTCTTTGTCACCAAGTACATACGCAAGGTATGCTTCGCACCCTTTTCTTACATATTTCTGTGCCAACATTGCTGATATTACAGCTGGCATCCCTTCCAAGTCCGCAGACTCAATTCAGACTACTTCGTTATTTGCGCATCTCAAATCAATAGTCTTGCTCTTGCAATTCACAATCGCATCATGCGCGGTCAACCAATCCAAACCAAGGATAACATCAAATTCATCAAACGGCAAAAGCATCAAGTTCGCCGGGAAACAGGAACCTCGAATTTCCAGGGGACATTTCTTGCACACTTTGTCGACAAGCACGTAACGACCCAAGGGATTTGACACCCGAATTACGAACTCAGTAGACTCAATAGGTAAAGTCTTACTGGAGGCTAAGGTTTCACATATGTAAGAATGAGTAGAACCGGGGTCAATCAAAGCAATTACATTAGTATCAAAGAGAGTGAATGTACCGGTAATAACATCAGGCGAAGAAGCATCCTCGCGGGCACGTATAGCATAAGCTCTAGTAGGCGCACGGGCTTCGGATCTGGTTATATCATCTCTAGATCCTCTCTGACCACCACTAGCATTGCCCATATTTCCAGATGGTCTACCTCGAGCAGTGGTAGCACCCGGTCTCCCACTCTGACTTGCATTCTGTCCCGACAACCTCGGGCAATCTTTAATGAAGTGGTCAACTGATCCGCACTTGTAACAGGAGCGGTCAGGAAATCTACAACTCCCCGAATGCCATTTACCGCAATATCGGCATTTCGTCCTGTCTCGACGTTCATTCCCAACACTGGCGACCGAAGTGCCTCGTGTACCCACAGGGGTCGATCACGATCTCGTCCAAAAGGCCCGAAGTGCCTCTAAACTGGCCCGCATCATCTCGAAATCTCTTCGATGTCTGTTGAAGAGACCTTCCCGAGGATCTTTTACGAAACTCTCCAGTTCCCTCATCAACTCTTTGCTTTTCTTTTCTAAGCTCTTCGGCTTTACAAGCTCGTTCAACAAGTACCACGAACTCTCGTATTTCAAGAACGCCAACGAACATTTTTATATCTTCATTCAGCCCATCCTCGAAGCGTTTACACATAATAGCTTCGGACGAAATACATTCCCGAGCGTATTTGCTAAGTCTAACAAATTTTCGCTCGTAATCAGTAACCGACATGGAGCCTTGCTTAAGCTCAAGAAATTCCTTCCGTTTTTGATCAACAAATCTCTGACTGATATACTTTTTCCGAAACTCAGTTTGGAAAAACTCCCAAGTTACTTGCTCTCGGGGCACAATAGAAGTCAGAGTACTCCACCAATAGTAGGCAGAATCACGTAGCAAGGAGATAGCACACTTTAGGCATTCATCGGGTGTACAAGATAGCTCATCGAGTACCCGGATAGTGTTGTCCAGCCAAAATTCAGCTTGCTCAGTATCATCGCTATCCATAGCCTTAAATTCAGTAGCCCCATGTTTTCGGATTCTATCAACTGGGGGCTTATTTGACCTTATTTGGTCCGTTACCGGTGGTATTGTAGGTGCGGGGTAGTATTTGTCGGGAATGGAGGTTGTGGAACAGCCATATTAGTTCGAATGTATTGGTTAAACCAATCATTCATCACGCTATAGAATGCTTGTCTAGCTTCATCATTCTGATTACTAGCATTAGGTTGAGAGTTTGCCGGCACTGTCCCTTGTGCGGGAGCAGGCGCTACACTCTCAAGATCATCAGCTACCTCTCGGTCACGATCGGGATCCATTACTATAAATAAACACATTTACAATTGTCAGAAATCACCACACTATCAAGTAATCACATAAAATGGCATGTATAGCTAGACCCAAACGTTACGGTAGTCCTAGAATTGACTAAACCGTAGCTCTGATACCAATAAAATGTAACACCCCGAACCCGAGACCGACACCGGAGTCGGACACGAGATGTTAACAGACTTTGAAAAATTTTTTCCAGACACTGCCCAGTCTGAGTACTAGTCACTTCAAAATCATATCTTGAGTTTCACAACTCGAAAATCAGTTTTGTGATTTTTCCCTGAAACTAGACTCATGTCCCCACCTATGTATTTTTTTCTAGAATTTTTGGTTGGGCCAATTAGTACAGTTTATTAGTCAGAGTCTCCCATGTTACAGGGGTCGACTACACTGACCTTTTCCCATTACGACTGGGATATCTCTCTGCACAGAGCTTCAATACTGATGCCGTTTGTTCTATGGAAACTAGATTCAGAGCGGAATCCATACATATATGGTATGACCCCTAATTATCTCTGTTCAATTTATAGTGAATTTCCAAAGGCGGAACAGGGAATCCAAAAACTGTTCTGGTCCTGTTCCACAAGAACCCGAATATCTCTTACTGTACTGTTCCTATGATTGTTTCGTTACTTCCATATGAAAGTAGATCCGTAAAGGTTCGATTACATAATTTATTCACTATTTAATTCCACTCCTACGAATTCTTGTGATTTTTCCAATCCACACCACTGCTGCTATCAGCTTCTATTTTCAAAGTAAACCTTACCTAATTTGGGGTTTCATGGACCAACTAGGGCCTTGTCATACATAAGCCCACATGTGATCATACTTAGCCATTCTAGTGGCTGATCATTTGTTCAACACTTCCATTCCAACTATAGTTACATCATGAAACCATCTAAACATTCATAAACACGAATGGTCTAATGCCATACTCCACTTCTACAAGCCATTTTCGCATGGCTGTACACTTATACATTTCATAAAGTACTCGAAAGACAACAATGGGTAGTCCTATACATGCCATATCAAGATTCAACCAAAATAGTACCCAAAAGAGCCTTTGATAGTGTGGGCGACTTCGACTTCAAGATCCCGAGTCCGATAGCTGGAGAACCAAAAATCTATAAAACAGAGGAGCAATGTAACGAGTAAGCAATTTATGCTTAGTAAGTTTGAGCAAGGAATTCCAGCATGCACAAAGAATAGCACACATTTAGCTAAACGGAATATTTCATAATACGCAATTTACCGATATCAAACTTGCTTCACAACATTAACAACCCTTATGTACATACACAATAAACTAACTCGGCCGAAGGCCGGTAGCTCGTTTATCAACTGAGCGAACATTTATTTGTAAGGGCTCGATTAAATTCAACACATACGTAACATATCCCCATATTGGGATGTTTTTCGAGTATTCGCTGGAATTTTACAGCAAGCTCATTCATTACCAAATCACGTACCTTCGGGATTTAACCGGATATAGCTCCTCGTTCAAATGCCTTCGGGACATAGCCCGGTTTTAGTAACTCACACAATGCCTTCGGGACATAACCCGGATTTAACAACTCGCACGAATGCCTTCGGGACTTAACTCGGATTTAACAACTCGCACGAATGCCTTCGGGACTTAACCCAGATTTAGTATCTCGCAACAAGGCCTTCGGGGCTTAACCCAGAATTTGTATCTCGCACAAATGCCTTCGGATCTTAGTCCGGATATATTCACTTAGCACAAAGCCTTCGGGACTTAGCCCGGACAGCATTCAATTAATCATGCACCTCTAACAATAATTCATGGCACATTCGTATTTCTTTTTCATTAGCAAAACTCAACACAAGGCACACACCATCCTTGCACATTCGGCTCAATAGCCACTCATAGAGCATGATTTTAATTTGCTTAAAACATGATTTAATCACATCGTAATTTAAGCTCTCTTACTCAAGAACTTACCTCGGGTGTTGTCGAACGATTCCGCTAGCTATTCAACCACTTTTTCCTTCCCTTTATCGGTTTTATTTCCCCTTTGCTCTTGAGCTTAATCAAACAAATAAATTGATTTCATCATTTAGGCATCAAAAGATGAACACAAGGCACTTAGCCCATATTTATACATTAGACATTAAAGTCTCATACATGCAAAAATTCATGCATCAACACAACATATTAGCTAATTTCTTTCCCCTTGGCCGAATATGCATGTCCATTTTTGGGGTCGATTTCAACACTTAATACACACATATACACACTAGTAAAGCATCCTCCCCCTTTTCATCAATTTAACACATGCATTGCTCATTAACATGCAAAGTTACATTCGGCCTTAGCACACATCTTGCTAGCCGATTCTTCTCCATTTAGCAACCAATGCACATATGTGCTCACACAAAAAAAATGCTAAAAAGGAGGTTCAAGAATCATCAAGCCATCATCACATGCATCATTAACAAGCTTCATATTTTGCATGCAATGGCATTAACACAACCTCCACCTAGGCCGAATCTTAACTCATCCTCATGCCTCATCACCACAACATCAAACATCAACCAAGAATGATGCATCCATGGTCAAGTGCCATTTCCATCACATAGCAAGATTTAGACCATGGGTTAGGTAGAACTCAAGCTAACAACTAAAACATGCATGCCTCTCATGGAACATCATCAAACATACCTTAGCCTAGCTACATGCATGGCCGAATCTCTTCACCTTTCTTCTTCTTTCCTCCTTAAAATTTTTGGCCAAGGATGAACCAAAGGATGAGAAAATTTTTCTTTGTTTTTCTTTCTAGTTTTGGCAAGCATGAAGATGAGAAAAGGATGAACAAAATTCCCCCTTTCTCTTCTTTAGCTCACGGCAATGGGGGGGGGCAACTACACATTTTTTTTTCTTTTGTTTTCATTTCTTTATTACCCATACTCCTTATTTTATTCTTCCACTAACAAAACATGTTTCATGACATGTTTTGCCCATCATTCCTTGTCATGGCCGGCCACTACTCATTAGGGGGGGAAATTTGACATGCAAGTCCCCCCTTTGTCCACATGCACTAATAGGTCCTCACACATTGACCTATCACATTTTTGAATTTTCTCACATAAGTCCTATTGACTAAATTCACATGCAATCAACCAAATCGAAGCTTGAAATTTTCACACATTCATAATTACATATTCTACACAATAAGTATCACATTCAAACATTTCGGTGACTCAGTTTAGCGGTCCTGAAACCAATTCCCGACTAGGGTCAACTTTGGGCTGTCACATCCCAGACATGGTCTTACACTGACACATTTTGTAGCCGATGCATGTCCCAGACATGTCTTACTTTGGCTTACATCTCAAGGTCGATGCATGTCCCAAACATGTCTTACACTAGCTCTCGTCTCAATGCCGATGCCATGTCCCAGACATGGTCTTACACTAATGTGGCTGATGCATGTCCCAGACATGTCTTACATTAGCACACAAATGACCCGAGTGTCATGGCATGAATAACTGATTTATTTCCTAAGGTTCAACGGGAGAGCTCAATATTCATCATACATAATTATTTCCACCAATAAGTGATTTATGCCATATCAAATTAAAAACATATAATAACAATGTAGTGTATTATTTACATACAACTTACCTCGGTATATAAAATGTAGACTACTCATTCGACTTAGTCTACTTGCTTTGCTTTTCCCCGGTTTAGGCCCGGATTTTGCAATTCTTGATCTATAATGATAAAAATTCACAAATTTAATCATTTTAATGATCTAGGTACTCAACAATTTATAATTGGGAGAATGACCATTTTATCCCTATACTTTTGCAAAATAACCATTTTACCCCTAATTTCGAAAGCTAATTTTTATTGAATTTATTCATATCTTAAGCCTAGTTGAACCCCTTTTACTCTTATAGTAACCCAAAATTCCCATTATTTCTCACATTTACCATCTAATTTTTCAACTTATGCAAAATGGTTCCTAGTTAGGGCTTCCATGAAAATTTCTTCACAAAAGTTATTTATTTCACAACCATAACTCATATTCTTCCATAAAATTTAAGAAATCAACATGTCTACTATCATGGCAAAAGCCTAGAATTTCAACCATTTTGAAAAATAGTCCCCTTGGTAGAAAGCTCATGCTACAAGGACCTCAAAAGTACAAAAATATTCAAGAAAAGCCCCCAAAATCACTTACTTACAAAGGTTTTAGGTTGCTGAAATTTTGAAGCTCCAAGAACTCTATAATGGCTGATATTTTCGGTGGTGAAGAGAGGGAATTGAGAAAGATGATAGCTATCTTTAGGTTTATTATTATTTTATCCTTTTTTGTCACCTAACATTTGACCATCCTTTAATTTAAGGCTCCATGTCCACCCACTACTATAATATTGGTCTATTTGCTCAATAAAGACCCCTAATTTGATGTTCCATGACTATTTGGAACCTTTAGCTATCTAAATAAGACTTTTTTCACTTTATGCGATTTAGTCCTTTTTCGCAATTAAGCTCACAAATGCTAAAATTACTTCACCAAATTTTTCGTGCACTAATATAGACATGCTATAACTCTAAAATAATAATAAAATAATTCTCCAACTTTATATTTGTGGTCTCGAAACCACTGTTCTAACTAAGCCCAAAATCGAGCTGTTACATGTATAGCTAGACTCGTACTCATGCTAGGTTAGTCCTAGAACCGACTAAACCATAACTCTGATACCACTTAATGTAACACCCCACACCTGAGTCCTACGCTGAGACAGAATATGAGGTGTTACCACACTTAAACACATGCTTTTCAATGTTCTCGAGTCATCTAAACTTGATCAAGTTTAAAACTTTAACTAAACTCCTTAACAAAGGCCTACGAGGCCTCAAATGTCCATTGGGAACCACTCGGGACTAACTCGGGTCCTTAATCGACTTTAGAAAAATAATCCCTTGAAACAAGGCACATGCCCATGTGGAAGGGCAACACGCCCGTGAGTTCATTATAACATGGTCGTGCTGATGGCTCATGTGACCCATACGGCCTAAGCCTCTAGGGACACGCCCGTGTGAATTAAATTCTAAATTTGAACCTACAGGGGTTTTAACACGGCCTGACACACGCCCGTGTCCATGGCCTATGTCTCTCACACGGCCATGACACGCCCGTGTTCTAGTCCATGTCTAAAAATCTTAATATTTTGTTTCTGATGTCATCAATCTTTAAGGGTCACACGGCAAAGGCACACGCCCGTGTGCTAGGTCATGCCCTTCACAAGGCTGAGACACACGGCCGTGTCTTTGCCCATGTGTTTACTACCATGCATATTGACTTTAAATTTTTACGTGCAGGGGACACACGGCTGGACAACACGCCCATAGGATGGACACATGTATGTGTTTCTACCCGTATGGACAACATAGGGCTATTTACCAAGCCCTTTGCCACCCTGAAATACAAAATAACAACATCCATCATGCTAAAGATCATCATAGTATGATTCCTGAATCCGACAACCACATCTAAGGCCTTTACACATTTCATATTTACTAAAACAACCAACAAACTACCCATTCATGAAATAACTTCTTGTATTCATATAACAACTTTCAACTTTAGCCATTTTCGTGGCCTTATAAAAATGAATCAAAATGCTAAAGTAAGTCAACACATTTGACCAATTAATAATGGCACAAAATTCTAAAGTCAGGATCCTATACATGCCATAATCAAAATAAATAGATCTAACTATACCAAGTGCTTCGATTGATAGTGTGATCGATGCCTCCGACATCCGTTGATCCACGAGCTAATTAGGTCGCACTATAAGAAAATGAAAGGAAATAGGGTAAGCATAAAGCTTAGTAAGTTGCATAAAAATAAATATAATGACAACTTTACCATTCATCATCATCCTCATAACACTAAAATAGGCATAAGCACAACTTACTCGTCATTATCCAACACAACTCACATAGCATATACTAAGCTCACATCTCATGCATTTCATTTAGGTATCTATATCACTCACAACATGGTTATACTTTTCTCGTTTAACTTAAACTATAACTCTCATCGTTGAACCATTTGGAATATTATCGGATAGTCATTAAGCCTCAAACATAGGGTATAATGTCGATGCCATGTCCCAGACATGGACTTACACTGGCTTATCCATCAAGTCAATGCCATGTCCCAAACATGGTCTTACACTAGCTATCGAAATCAAGGCTGATGCCATGTCCCAAACATGGTCTTACACTAGCTCTCCCGTATCTGTGCCGATGCCATGTCCCAGACATGGTCTTACACAAACACATCTTGTAGCCGATGCTATGTCCCAGAGATGGTCTTGCACTGGCTCTCATAATGTAGTCGATGCATGTCCCAAACATGTCTTACACTAGCACATAAATATCCCGAATGTCATGGCCTGAATATTCAATTTATTTCTTAAGGTTCAAACGAGAGTCATATTAACTCAATATTCATTATACATAATTATTTCCACAAAACAAGAAATTCATGCTATCTCAATTCAAACACATATAATATCAATGTATTTGTATTATTTACATAAACTTACCTCGGATTACAAAATGGAGACGACTAGTTCGGCTTAGTCCACTTGCTTCGCTTTTCCCCGGTCTAAGCCTGAATTTTATAATTCTTGATCTAGAATGATAAAATTTTAAAAATTTAATCATTTTATTAATCTAGATACTCAACAATTTAAAATTGGGCAAAATGACCATTTTGCCCCTAGACATTTGCAAAATGACCCTTTTACCCCTAGGTCATAAAATTAATTTTTATCGAATTTCTTCATAACTTAAGCCTAGTCGATTACTTTTTATACTAGAAGTAGTCCAAAATTCTCATTATTTCACACATTTAGGGTTTTCATGAGAAATCCCTTCACAAAAGTTGTTCATTACACAACCATGATTCATTTTATTCCATAAAAATTTAGAAAACAACATGTCTACTATCATGGCAAAACCCTAGACTTTTAACCATTTTGCAAAATAGTCCCCTTGTTAGAAAGCTCAAGATACAAGGATATCAAAAGTACAAAAATATTCAAGAAAAGCCCTCAAAATCATGTACTTGTAGAGAGACTAAGTGGCTGAAATTTCAAGCTTCAAAAACTCCTCTAATGGTTGATATTTTCAGTCATGAAGAAAGGGTGGAGGAAAAAGATGAAGGCTAAGCTTTTTGAGTATTATTTTATCACGTATTAGGTCATCAAATACCTAACTCCTTGACCATTTAATTTCTAAAGGTCTATTGCCCTTTAAAGACCCCCAATTTAAGTTTCATGGCAATTTAACACCCTTAGCTATCAATTCAAGACTTTTAAACTTTATGCGATTTAGTCATTTTTCGCGATTAAGCTCTCAAATGCTAAAATTAATTCGCCTAATTTTTCATGTACTATAATAAACATGTTATAACTCTAAAATAATAATAAAATACTTTCTCTAACCTCAAATTGGTGGTCCCAAAACCACTGTTCCAACTAGGCCCAAAATTGAGCTGTTACAGTAATGTTATTTGATAAATTATCGTTTTGAACTGACTTATAAGTCTGGTAATACCTCTTAACCTATTCCAGTGATGGTTAGGGGTTAGGGGTGTTACAGAGCACTTGCTACTCGAAATCATTGTGAGAAGTGGATGGAATGTCATAAGTACCAGTAGGTGAAGATTAGGTTAATGCAGAGCCAGGTTGATGTGGACTTATTCCCCTAAAAAACTCATGGCAATTTATTTGGTGATGGCTCCATTGTTAGGGATTTTGTCCTCATTTGTTTGGATAGGGGGATTGACCTATTGACAAAGTGTAGTAATGAAAGATGGATAATTCAGAATGCCCTACAATGAGGCTTTAAAGAGACATGATCGATCGTGTAGCAGTCGTTCCGAGAAACTGTCCATTTGGTCCCTTTTAGACATAAATCTTCAAAAACTTGATTGAGTCCTTCTACTGTTATTGTCTTGAAAAATTGAGAACATTCATCATGGCCTTCAGGTAAACCATAATATGCATTGATAGAGTACTCATTGAATAACACCGAAGCACCGTGTACATAGATGACAGCATTATCTAGAGAGGTTAAATGGGCATAAAATTCCTTTACAACTTTCGTGAGAACATCGTCAAGATGAAGGCAAAAGAGTTTCCATCCATGTTTCTCTACCACGGAAGAAATTACTTTAGTGTATCCCACAAAGGCTGCATCTAGAAAAAGAAAGCATTTTTCCATACAAAAGGGTTGATTTGATATGTTTGTGTTGTACTTTTCTTCAACGGCAGTGCTGAAAAATGTTCTCTGAGGCATAGAGGTTGATAAAGATGACATACATCGAGCCATTTGAGAAGAAATAGTAATTGTAAAAAGAAAAAGTTAAGTCCTTTATAGTTATGGAGGAAAAACTAAAAAAAGTGAAAAAGAAGAAACTGAAAACAACTTGAAGAAAGAAAATGAGAGAGAATATAGTAGTGATGTGAGGGATAAGATTAGCCTAAAATTATGGCCTGATACGATAAAGTAAAAATTAGGTGGGAAAAGAGAAAAAAATAATATAAAAATTAAGCTAAAAATTTGCAAGTATGCTAAGTGGGCTAACTATGACAAAGCCTGAGCCAAAATCTACCTAAAACAAAAGAAAGAAATAAAAATTAATTAAACTGATAAAATAAAGAAACCAAAATTAAATTAATTAACTAAAACCAAGTAAAAGAAAGCACTACTCAGTTCGAAGAGTAATGGAATGTTTATCACGAAGTATGGGAGTTCCTCAATAACGTTTCAAACATTGGCCATTGACTTTGAAATTAAAATTAGTCTTGTCATCTTTGACTTCTACAATTCCATGGGGGTAAACATGCATTACCTTGAATGGGCTAGACCAACGAGACTTCAATTTGCTAGGAAACAATTTCAACCTAGAATTGAACAACAACACTTATTGTCCAGGTTCAAATTGTTGTGGCAAAATCTTCTTATCCTACCATCGCTTTGTCTTTTCTTTGTATAGTTTGCATTCTCAGAAGCTTGAGTTTTAAATTCCTCCATCTCATTTAGCTCTAGTAGTCGATTATTTCCAGCATTAATCCTATCCATGTTTAGTTTCTTAATTTCCCAAAATGCCTTATGTTCAAGTTCAACAGGCAAATGGAAAGGTTTTCCATAAAGAAGCTTGAAAGGATACATTTCCAATGGTGTCTTAAAGGCAGTACACTATGCCTATAAAGCTTCATCCAATCTAGATGACTAATCTTTGCTAGTAGGATTGATTGCTTTCTCCAAAATTTGCTTAATCTCTCTATTAAAAGCCTCATCTTGTCCATTTATTTGGGGATGATATGCCGTGGCAATTTTATGTTTAACCCCATATCTATTCAAAGCAGTAACAACTAATTTGTAGTCAAAATGAGAACCTTCATCACTAATCAAACTTGGAAAAATTCATGTGCATCTTTAAACATGCTTGGCCAATAAAAGCTAGATTGGAGAAGTTTTGCAACAGTTCGTATTCCCCCAAAGTGTCATCCATGGTGCTGAGAGACAAGGTGTAAAATACTATAAATCTCGTCATCCAGAACATACCTCCAAATTATTTGATCTGCACAATATTTGAATCAAAATGGCTCATCCAAATAATATCGCTTAGCATCATGGACAAATTTTCTTCGTCTTCGATTGTTGAGTTTAGGTGGCAGTGATCCACTTACAAAGAAATTTACAATATCGGCATACCAAGGTAATGTCATGGCAACTAGTAGTTGCTTATTTGGAAAATCCTCCTTAATGAGTTGAATATTATCGTCTTCATTTCCTACTTCAAGTCTCGACAAGTGATTAACCATTTGATTCTCTATGCCTTTCTATCTCGAATTTCTAGATTAAATTCCTATAGCAGCAATATCCATCGAAATCATCTTGGCTTGGCGTCTTTCTTGGTCACCAAATACTTAATCGTAGAATGATCCATATAAACTGTAACTTTAGTGCCAACTAAATAGGATCTGAATTTATCGAATGCAAATACCACAGCCAATAGTTCCTTCTCAGTAGTGGTGTAGTGTAACTATGTATCTGTCAGCGTCTGACTTGCATAGTAGATGGCATGAAACACTTTATCCTTCTTTCGCCCAAGCACTGCTCCATCAACTAAATCACTGGCATTGCACATAAGTTTAAAAGGTAATGTCCAGTCCGATGATATCAATCAGTTCTATTACCAATTGCTTTTTCAATTCCTCAAATGCTTGCATACAAGGCTCATTAAACTTGAAAGTTCTATTATGCTTTAACAATGCACACAAAAGTTTGGATATTTTCGAAAAATCCTTAATAAATCATCGATAAAATCCTACATGGCCAAGGAAACTTCAAATACCTTTAAATGTAGTAGGTGGTGGAAATTTCTCAATAACCTCAATCTTCGATTTATTTATAGCAATCCCTTACTGTGAAATTTTATGTACTAAAACAATGCCTTCACAAACCATGAAATGACATTTTTCCCAATTCAGAACAAGGTTAGTATCTTCACACCGACAAAGAGCTAGCTCTAAGTTTGTTAAACAACCTTCAAAAGTTTTGCCAAACACAGAGAAGTCATCCATAAAAACTTCCAAAAATTTCTCCACCATGTCCGAAAATGTTGCCATCATGCAACGTTGAAATGTTGTAGGGAAATTACATAATCCAAACTACATTCATCTGAAAGCGAAGGTTCCATAAAGACATGTGAACGTAGTCTTTTCTTGGTTAGTAGGAGCTATGGCAATCTTGTTATACCCTGAATAACCATCCAAAAAGTAATAAAAAGCTTTTCCCACTGATCTATCTGACATTTGATCAATGAATGGAAAAGGAAAATGGTCCTTCCAGGTTGCTTTGTTGAGCTTTCAATAGTCCATGCAAACTTTCCATCCCATGATAGTACGAGTTGGAATAAGTTCATTGTTGTCATTGCTAACCACAGTAACACCCTCTTTTTTGGGTACACATTGAACTATCAGAAATAGGATAGATTATTCCAGCATCAAGTCATTTGATAATCTCCTTTTTAATGACTTCCTTCAAAATGGGGTTCAATCTTCTTTGTTTCTCGATAGAACTACCATGGCAATCCTCCGTAAAATCTTATTCATGTAGATGGCCGGAATGATTCCCTTGATATCCACAATTATCCACCCCAGCACCTTCTTAGATTTCTTCAAAACTTCTAACAATTGGTCCTCTTGCTCAAATGTTAATTCTGTAGAGATAACTACTTGTAACAACCCGTTTTTAGTCAAATCGGAACAATGGTTTTGGGACCACAAAATTTGAAGTTGAAATAATTATTTTATTATTATTATAATAATGTTTACAGAATGATAGTATGATTGTGTGAAAATTTAGTTAAGGAATTTTATCGTTTGAATGCTTAATTAGATAAAAAGGACTAAATCGCATAAAGTGCAAAAGTGATGTTCTATTAGCTAAAGGTATTAAACGGCTATGAAATTAAATAGTTAAGGGATTTATGTTGCAATTATCCCATTATTAATATAAGTGGACATAGATGGACATAAAATGGATGTTATTAAATGGTTTTGTAATAAGGTTATTTTAGTAAATTTTTAAATACATGTTAATAAATTAGTAAAACAAAATTTAAAGCCATCATCTTTTATGGTTATTCAGCCGAATATTGAAAGGAGAAGAAGCCATTGTTAGGTTTACATCCGACCAAGCTTCTCATGCTCATTTAGGAATGATTTTTGTCTTGTTTTCAATGATTTTTATGTTTTCGAGATCGTTGCAGCTTAATATAGCTAGCCCAAGGACTATTTTGCAAAAATTTTAAAGGTTTAGGGTTTTTTATATTAATTAATTTTGGTGTGTTTTGATGTTTAATGGTAGAAAATACATGCTTGTTGTTAGATAAACAACATTTGTTAAGTGATTTTTAGTAAAAAGTCCAATTAGGGATTAAATTATGAAATATGTAAATTTTGTGGTTAAATTGTGAAATAAATGAAAAATATGGACTACTAGGGACCTAATTGAAATTTGGCTAGCATGGGTTTTGGTTGAAATGCATGAATTTGTAATTTTATGAAATAATGACTAAATTGTAAAAATGTTAAAATGTTTGGGGCAAAAATGTAAAATTGCCTTAATGTGTGTTTTGGACTAAATTGAATAGACTGATAATTAAATAAGTTAATTTCGATTACATTTAGATTAAGAAAAGTGAAATACAGATTTAGATCGGGGAAAGAACAAAATTTTGGACTAATTGACTCGTTTTGTCGTTTTTGCATTTGAGGTAAGTTCGTATGTATTAAACATTATTATATTTGTTTTTTAAATGCTTTGATATTGCATAAATTGAGAATACGACACTCCGGATATATTCAATGACGATTCGACAAGTGAGAAATCCTGGTTGAAACTTAGGAATAGATTAGGATACAAATAACATGTAATTAGGGATTGTGTGATTTGGGTACTGGTTCGTACGTCCTACCGGTGGCTGAGTTATCCAGAATGTGTTGCAGATACTCATCAGCTTGCGTAACCAGCACCGTATAGCTTTGTCATGACCGTTAGCTTGTGTGAGCAAACCTGTTGATAGCTCGAGAGTGAGCATTATATGTGATACGAGATTGAGATAGCTTTGGCTATATATGTGGCACTTAGGGTGCGAGTTTCCCGAGTATCCGATAGTATTCCAAATGGTTCAATAGGTATATCAAAGACGTGGTTATGTATAAGTTGATACAAGGCGGTACAGGTATGTACATGAACCGTACAAGTATTGAAATGAGGGTTTTATGAAAGTTATATCTAACGTTGTGAATCAATATGTGGTAGGTTGATGCTTCAATATGAATTATGTTATTTTATGTTTTATTTGCTTAAGTTGTACTTATATGGTAAGTTGATTTTAATACTATATGAACTTACTAAGCTTTATAGCTTACTTTGTCTATTTTCAGTGTTTTATAGTGAAATCAAAGCTAGCTCAGATTCGAGAATCGTCAGAGACTTCATCACACTATCCAACTATCACTTTGGTACTTTTAAACTTAAGTATTTTAGGTATATGGCATGTATAGGTTTTTGGTCATTTTGGTATATGTGTTGTTAATGAATTTAGCCATTTGAAATGGCTTGTAATTATTAAGTGTTTGGTTTTGTATATAGCCATGAGAGTTGGCTTATTTTGGTTGATTTGGTTGTGTATATAATTGTACAAATAGATCTTGTTATGTGTTTGATTATGGATATGTGATGTTAGTTGGTATTTGGTAATTAGAGGTACTAAATAGTTGAGAATTGAATTTAGTATGTTTATGAGATTAGGCTAAATGATGCATGTTTAAAAGTGATAATATTGTTATTTTGAGATTATGAGTGTTGGTATGAAATTGAATGGCATATTGTGGTATTGATTTGTTTTGTATTGGTTGGTATAGAAATAGTATGTATTATGCTTGATTGAGGTTGGTTGATGCCATGTTTTTGTGCCAATTGGGTTGGTTTGGGTTTGTAGGCAAGATGGCTTGGTAAATAGCCTATTTTTGTCCAAATGGGCAGAGACACGGGCATGTGTCTTGGCAGTATGTGACACACAGTAATATTACAGGACCGTATGTCCCCTAATGTTGAATTAAAAATCAGGTCAGTATGCTCCACACGGCTTAGCACACAGGCGTGTGACTTGACCATGTGGCATAAGTCAGTTTACCTTACAAGATTGGCACGGCCTTGCACACGGCCTGACATACGACCTGACACACGGGCGTGTGTGGCCATTTCTTAGGGCACACAGGCTAGCCACATGAGCATGTGTGTTGGCCATGTAATGCAAGTCAGAGAGTTACACGGGGTAGGACACAGACTGGGACACAGCCAGACCACACAGTCGTGTGTCCCCTGTAGTTTGTAAAACTTTCTAAGTTTTGTAAAAAATTTCCCGTGCTATCGGTTTAGTCCCAAACCACTCTTAAAGCATGTTTTGGGCCCGTAGGCTCATATTAGGGACATGTGGTTGATGTTGAATGATGATTTTTTGGAATTGAAAAATGTATGTTTAATTGTGTTATAAGTCCTGTAATGCTCCGTAACCCTATTTCGGTATTGAATACGGGTGAGGAGTGTTACATTTATTGGTATTGGAGCTACGGTTTAGTCGATTATTAGACTAACGTAGCGTATGTGAGAGTCTAGCTATACATGCCATATATAACCTGTGATAGTGTGATATCTCTTGACAATTTAAATCGTGTTTTCATATAGTAAATGGACCCCAATCAAGTTGTAGTTGTAGCTGATGATGTTGAGAGTAATGCGCCAGCCTTCCATAGAGTAGAGCAATCTAGGTCGAGACCCGTAACTGGTAGTCAAGGAGGAGAGGCTAAAGAAGCCTTCTTCTAGATGATGAACGAGTGGTTTACTGAGTATGTCTGAACAAATTCGGCTACTCAGCAGCCTCTACCCCCACCTAATCCCCAACCAGTTCCCATAGCTCCTCAAGGTGTGGAATTTTTAAGATTAGATAAGTCGCCAATTGATAAAATTTGAAAATCTAGGGCTGAAGAGTTTAGAGCTACTATTGACGACGATCTTGAGAGAGCCAAGTTTTAGCTTGAAAATACGATTCGGGTATTTGATGAATTTTCTTGCACACCGGATGAGTGTTTAAAATGTGCCGTATCACTTCTGAGGGACACAACTTATGAGTGGTGGAATATCTAGTATCAGTGGTGCAGAGAGAAAGGGTCTGTAACACCCTTAACCCGTAACCGTCACCGGATTAGGGTTACGAGGCATTACCAGACAGATAGAACATTTCAGACCAATTTAGAATCACAGATATCACATAACATTAATACAAAGGCAATCATCTACAATCCATCTCTTATGAAGGTCTACGAGACCTAAAACATATTTTTAAGGACAGTCGAGACTCAACCGAACACATTCATAAATTTCAGAACTCAAAAAAATTTTCAATTCTGTTGATGTCACACGCCCGTGTGACCAGGCCGTGCAAAAACAAGGCATACATATTGACTTTCACCCACGGCCAACAGACACGCTCGTGTGCTATGCCCGTGTAATACTTAGCTGGCTACTGACTTAATCCCACGACCATATGACACGCCTATGTGTCTAAACTGTGTGGTCTTAGGAGGTTACTGCTTTGCATACACGGTCACAAGGCACGCCTATGTGCCCTGACCGTGTGGCACAATGTAGGGTTGGTGGAAACCAAATTGCCACCCCTTTTTGGGTCATTTCTACAAGCAACATTAAACAACATTCATACCAAAATTATCAGCCAATTCTATGCTCAAAACATGCTTTACTATAACTAAATCATCATAATTCAATAACTTATTCAAATCCATACCAAAACTAAGCACAAGCATATCATTTGCTAGCCAACTCTCATGGCATAACATATATATATACATATCAAAACTTAAATACATAAATATTCCAGCCTATACATGCCATACTTAAAATATTTACACTTTCAAAAGTACCAAAAATAGTTCGATAGAGTGGTGACAATCCTCGACTATCCCCGAGCCTTCAGTAGCTACGATAACTGTAAAACAGATAGAAATCACACAGAGTAAGCTACAAAGAACTTAGCAAGCCAAATACAGTCGGTTTAACTATTAAAGCATATAGAGTACAAATCAACAGCAAGAATTCATGACCATTTCATAGAATAATTCATGAGCCTAACCATGCTAATGTGCTTGTATACATGTCATGTTTCATTTCCATGATTTCATACATATTTCGCATTCATTATTTCACAGAAATAGAGCCTTTCATATTTAGAAATTTAGTACTATACAAACGTACCTGTATAGATTATACATTTCATATATTCATTCCCATATCTCGCACTCTATCATCAGACGATTCAGAAACGATACAAATACTCATAAACGGGTACAATGTCGACGTCCCAGACATGGTCTTACATGTAATTCAATATTGATACGTCTGTCCCAGACAAGGTCTTACACGAAATCAGATACGATGCCTATATCCCAGACATGGTCTTACACATAAATCTCAAATCGAGGCCTGTGTCCCAAGCACTGTCTTACATGATATCTTTGTAACACCCCGAACCCGAGACCGACACCGGAGTCGGACACGAGATGTTAACAAACTTTGAAAATTTTTCCAGACACTGCCCAGTCTGAGTACTAGTCGCTTCAAAAATCATATCTTGAGTTTCACAACTCTAAAATCAGTTTTGTGATTTTTCCCTGAAACTAGACTCATGTCCCCACCTATGTATTTTTTTCTAGAATATTTGGTCAGGCCAATTAGTACAGTTTATTAGTCAAAGTCTCCCATGTTACAGGGGTCGACTACACTGACCTTTTCCCATTACGACTGGGATATCTCTCTGCACAGAGCTTCAATACTGATGCCGTTTGTTTTTATGGAAACTAGACTCAGAGAGGAATCCATACATATATGGTATGACCCCTAATTATCTCTGGTCAATTTATAGTGAATTTCCAAAGTCGGAACAGGGAATCCAGAAACTGTTCTGGCCCTGTTCCACAAGAACCCGAATATCTCCTACTGTACTGTTCCTATGATTGTTTCATTACTTCCATATGAAAGTAGATTCATCAAGGTTCGATTACATAATTTATTCACTATTTAATTCTACTCCTACGAATTCTTGTGATTTTTCCAATCCACACCACTGCTGCTATCAGCTTCTGTTTTCAAAGTGAACCTTACCTAATTTGGGGTTTCATGGACCAACTAGGGCCTTGTCATACATAAGCCCACATATGATCATACTTAGCCATTCTAGTGGCTGATCATTTGCTCAACACTTCCATTCCAACTATAGTTACATCATGAAACCATCTATACATTCATAAATACGAATGGTCTAATGCCATACTCCACTTCTACAAGCCATTTTCGCATGGCTGTACACTTATACATTTCATAAAGTACTCGAAAGACAACAATGGGTAGTCCTATACATGCCATAACAAAATTCAACCAAAATAGTACCCAAAAGAGCCTTTGATAGTGTGGGCGACTTCGACTTCAAGATCCCGAGGCCGATAGCTGGAGAACCAAAAATCTATAAAACAAAGGAGCAATGTAACGAGTAAGCAATTTATGCTTAGTAAGTTTGAGCAAGGAATTCCAGCATAAACAAAGAATATCACACATTTAGCTAAACGGAATATTTCATAATACGCAATTTATCGATATTAAACTTGCTTCACAACATTAACAACCCTTATGCACATACACAATAGACTAACTTAGCCGAAGGCCGATAGCTCGTTATCAACTGAGCGAACATTTATTTGTAAGGGCTCGATTAAATTCAACACATACGTAACATATCCCCATATTGGGATGTTTTTCGAGTATTCGCTGGAATTTTACAGCAAGCTCATTCATTACGAAATCACGTACCTTCGGGATTTAACCGGATATAGCTCCTCGTTCAAATGCCTTCGGGACATAGCCCGGTTTTAGTAACTCACACAATGCCTTCGGGACGTAACCCGGATTTAACAACTCGCACGAATGCCTTCGGGACTTAACCCGGCTTTAATAACTCGCACGAATGCCTTCGGGACTTAACCCGGATTTAGTATCTCGCACAAAGGCCTTCGGATCTTAGTCCGGATATATTCGCTTAGCACAAAGCCTTCGGGACTTAGCCCGGACAGCATTCAATTAATCATGCACATCTAACAATAATTCATGGTACATTCATATTTCATTTTCGTTTACGAAATTCAAACACAAGGCACATATTGTCCTTGCACATTCGGCTCAATAGCCACACATAGAGCATGATTTAATCACATCGAAATTTAAGCTCTCTTACTCAAGAACTTACCTCGGGTGTTGTCGAACGATTCCGCTAGCTATTCAACCACTTTTTCCTTCCCTTTATCGGTTTTATTTCCCCTTTGCTCTTGAGCTTAATCAAACAAATAAATTGATTTCATCATTTAGGCATCAAAAGATGAACACAAGGCACTTAGCCCATATTTATACATTAGACATTAAAGTCTCATACATGCAAAAAATCATGCATCAACACAACATATTAGCTAATTTCTTTGCCCTTGGCCGAATATGCATGTCCATTTTTGGGGTCGATTTCAACACTTAATACACACATATACACACTAGTAAAGCATCCTCCCCCTTTTCATCAATTTAACACATGCATTGCTCATTAACATGCAAAGTTACATTCGGCCTTAGCACACATCTTGCTAGCCGATTCTTCTCCATTTAGCAACCAATGCACATATGTGCTCACACAAAAAAAAATGCTAAAAAGGAGGTTCAAGAATCATCAAGCCATCATCACATGCATCATTAACAAGCTTCATATATTGCATGCAATGGCATTAACACAACCTCCACCTAGGCCGAATCTTAACTCATCCTCATGCCTCATCACCACAACATCAAACATTAACCAAGAATGATGCATCCATGGTCAAGTGCCATTTCCATCACATAGCAAGATTTAGACCATGGGTTAGGTAGAACTCAAGCTAACAACTAAAACATGCATGCCTCTCATGGAACATCATCAAACATACCTTAGCCTAGCTACATGCATGGCCGAATCTCTTCACCTTTCTTCTTCTTTCCCCCTTAAAATTTTTGCCAAGGATGAACCAAAGGATGAGAAAATTTTTCTTTGTTTTTCTTTCTAGTTTTGGCAAGCATGAAGATGAGAAAAGGATGAACAAAATTCCCCCTTTCTCTTCTTTAGCTCACGGCAATGGGGGGGACAAACACTACACACACATTTTTTTCTTTTGTTTTCCATTTCTTTATTACCCATACTCCTTATTTTATTCTTCCACTAACAAAACATGTTTCATGACATGTTTTGCCCATCATTCCTTGTCATGGCCGGCTACTACTCATTAGGGGGGAAATTTGACATGCAAGTCCCCCCTTTGTCCACATGCACAAATAGGTCCTCACACATTGACCTATCACATTTTAGAATTTTCTCACATAAGTCCTATTAACTAAATTCACATGAAATCAACCAAATTGAAGCTTGAAATTTTCACACATTCATTATTACATATTCTAGACAATAAGTATCACATTCAAACATTTTAATGACTCGGTTTAGCGGTCCCAAAACCACTTCCCGACTAGGGTCAACTTTGGGCTGTCACAACTCTCCCCCACTTAAGAAATTTTCGTCCCCGAAAATCTTACCGGTAAATAGGTTTGGGTATCGTTCTTTCATCGAGCTCTCGGTCTCCCAAGTTGCTTCCTCGATCCCGTGTTTGAGCCATAACACCTTTACTAGCGGAACTCTTTTGTTTCGCAACTCCTTCACTTCACGAGCTAGGATACGCATCGGTTCTTCTTCACAGCTCATGTCGACTTGAATTTCAACCTCTGATGGGCTAATTATATGCGATGGATCAGATCGATAGCGTCGAAGCATCGAAACATGAAAGACGTCATGAATCTTTTCGAGCTCCGGGTGCAAAATCAATCTATACGCAACCGGACCAACTCGTTCGGAGATTTCGTATGGCCCAATGAATCTTGGGCTCAACTTGCCCTTACGGCCGAACCTGAGTATCTTTTTCCAAGGTGAAACCTTAAGGAACATTTTGTCTCCCACCTGATACTCGATGTCTTTTCGTTTCAAATCTGCGTACAATTTCTGACGATCCGTGGCTACCTTCAGACTTTCACGGATTACCTTTACTTTCTGTTCAGCATCTCTAATCAAATCAACTCCGAAAATTTTGCTTTCACCGAGCTCGGTCCAAAACAATGGTGTACGGCATTTACGACCGTACAAAGCCTCGTAAGGTGCCATCTTAATACTTGATTGAAAACTATTGTTGTAAGCGAATTCAATCAAAGGTAAATACCGTTCCCATGAACTACTGAACTCGAGGATGCAACATCTCAACATATCCTCAAGTATCTGAATTATCCTCTCGGATTGACCATCGGTTTGGGGGTGGAAAGCAGTGCTAAAATGCAGCTTGGTACCCAGAGCTTCTTGCAATTTCTTCCAAAATCGTGAGGTGAATCTCGGATCTCTATCCGACACGATAGAAATAGGTACCCCGTGTAATCTCACAATTTGATAAACGTACAATTCAGCTAGTTTATCCAATGAAAAATCCGTGCGTACGGGGATGAAATGAGCCGACTTAGTCAGTCTATCAACAATAACCCATATCGCATCCTTCTTACTTGCTGACAAAGGCAGTCCGGACACAAAGTCCATTGTGACTCGATCCCATTTCCACTCGGGTATCATGATCGGCTGGAGTAATCCTGAAGGCACTTGATGTTCCGCTTTCACTTGTTGACATATTAAACATATCGAAACAAAGTCAGAGATGTCCCGTTTCATACCATGCCACCAAAATTGACGTTTCAAATCGTTGTACATTTTCGTACTCCCCGGGTGAATTGACATTCGGCTACAATGGGCTTCGTTCAGAATCATCGAAATGAGTTCCGAATTCCTTGGAACACACAAACGATTTCTGAACCTCAAACAATCATCATCATCAATTTGAAACTCCGATTCCTCGTTCGGAAAACACTTAGCCCGTTTTGCAACCAATTCATCATCGACTTTCTGAGCTTCACGAATTTGGTGAGTCAATAATGGTTTAGCTTTTAATTCAGCTACTAACACATTGTCAGGTAGAACAGACAAGTGTACATTCATCGCTCGCAAAGCAAACAGTGATTTCCGGCTTAAGGCGTCCGCAACCACATTAGCCTTTCCTGGGTGGTAATCAATGACAAGCTCGTAATCTTTCAACAACTCAAGCCAACGTCTTTGTCACAGATTCAAGTCTCGTTGAGTCATCAAATATTTGACACTTTTGTGATCCGAAAACACATGGCACTTCTCACCAAACAAATAATGTCGCCATATTTTCAATGCAAACACAATGGCGGCTAGTTCGAGATCATGGGTCGGATAATTTCTCTCGTGTGGCTTCAATTGTCTTGACGCATAGGCCACAACTCGACCTTCTTGCATCAATACGCAACCCAACCCAAGTAGGGATGCGTCACTATAAATGACAAACTCTTTACCCGATTCGGGTTGCACCAAAATTGGAGCTTCAGTCAAATGAGTTTTCAGTTGATCGAAGCTTTTCTGACATTTCTCCGTCCATTCAAACTTAACATCCTTTTGAAGTAGCTTCGTCATTGGTGTGGCTATCATCGAGAAACCTTTGACAAATCGTCGGTAATAACCGGTGAGCCCTAGAAAGCTCCGGATTTCGGTAACATTTCTCGGAGGCTTCCAGTTAAGTATGGCTGAAATTTTGCTCGGGTCAACTCGAATACCCGATGCGGATACCACATGACCCAAGAAGCTAACCTCTCTTAACAAGAACTCACACTTACTGAACTTAGCATATAACTGATTATCCCGCAAAATTTGCAACACTTGCCTCAGATGCTCAGCATGTTCGGTCTCATCTCTTGAATAGACCAAGATGTCATCAATAAACACAACTACGAACCGATCCAAATACGGCCTGAAGATCTGATTCATCAAATCCATAAACACCGCAGGGGCATTAGTGAGCCCGAACGGCATCACTAAGAACTCGTAGTGACCGTACCTCGTTCTGAAAGCAGTTTTGGGTACGTCCGAATCTCGAATCCGCAACTGATAATAACCCGATCTCAAATCTATCTTTGAAAACACCGATGCTCCCTTTAATTGATCGAACAGATCATCAATACGCGGTAACGGATACTTATTCTTTATCGTCACTTTATTCAGTTGACGATAGTCAATGCACAACCTCATGGTTCCGTCCTTCTTTTTCACGAACAATACTGGTGCACCCCAAGGTGAGAAACTCGGTCGAGCGAAACCTCTATCCGTCAATTCTTGCAACTGAGCTTTCAACTCTTTTAACTCGGTTAGTGCCATACGATACGGAGCGATCAAAATTGGCGTAGTTCCAGGTACAAGCTTAATACCAAACTCTACCTCCCGAACAGGTGGCAAACCCGGTAACTCTTCAGGAAAAACATCCGGGTATTCACAAACCACCGGCACCGATTCGGGTTTCTTTTCTAACTCCTTGTCATCAAGTACATACGCGAGGTATGCTTCGCACCCTTTCCTTACATATTTCTGGGCCAACATTGCTGATATTACAGCTGGCAACCCCCTTAAGTCCGCAGACTCAACTCGGATTATTTCGTTATTTGCGCACCTCAAATCGATAGTCTTGCTTTTGCAATTCACAATCGCATCATGCGCGGTCAACCAATCCAAACCAAGGATAACATCAAATTCATCAAACGGCAAAAGCATCAAGTTCGCCGGGAAACAGGAACCTCGAATTTCCAGGGGACATTTCTTACACACTTTGTCGACAAGCACGTTACGACCCAAGGGATTTGACACCCGAATTACGAACTCAGTAGACTCAATAGGTAAAGTCTTACTGGATGCTAAGGTTTCACATATGTAAGAATGAGTAGAACCGGGGTCAATCAAAGCAATTACATTAGTATCAAAGAGGGTGAATGTACCGGTAATAACATCAGGCGAAGAAGCATCCTCGCGGGCACGTATAGCATAAGCTCTAGCAGGCGCACGGGCTTCGGATCTGGTTATATCATCTCTAGATCCTCTCTGACCACCACCAGCATTGCCCATATTTCCAGATGGTCTACCTCGAGCAGTGGTAGCACCCGGTCTCCCACTCTGATTTGCATTCTGTCCCGACAACCTCGGGCAATCCTTAATGAAGTGGTCCACTGATCCGCATTTGTAACAGGAGCGGTCAGGAAATCTACAACTCCCCGAATGCCATTTACCGCAATATCGGCATTTCGTCCTGTCTCGACGTTCATTCCCAACACTGGCGACCGAAGTGCCTCGTGTACCCACAGGGGGTCGATCACGATCTCGTCTAAAAAGGCCCGAAGTGCCTCTAAACTGGCCCGCATCATCTCGAAATCTCTTCGATGTCTGTTGAAGAGACCTCCCCGAGGATCTTTTACGAAACTCTCCAGTTCCCTCATCAACTCTTTGCTTTTCTTTTCTAAGCTCTTCGGCTTTACAAGCTCGTTCAACAAGTACCACGAACTCTTGTATTTCAAGAACGCCAACGAACATTTTTATATCTTCATTCAGCCCATCCTCGAAGCGTCTACACATAATAGTTTCGGACGAAACACATTCCCGAGCGTATTTGCTAAGTCTAACAAATTTTCGCTCGTAATCAATAACCGACATGGAGCCTTGCTTAAGCTCAAGAAATTCCTTCCGTTTTTGATCAACAAATCTCTGACTGATATACTTTTTCCGAAACTCAGTTTGGAAAAACTCCCAAGTTACTTGCTCTCGGGGCACAATAGAAGTCAGAGTACTCCACCAATAGTAGGCAGAATCACGTAGCAAGGAGATAGCACACTTTAGGCATTCTTCGGGTGTACAAGATAGCTCATCGAGTACCCAGATAGTGTTGTCCAGCCAAAATTCAGCTTGCTCGGCATCATCGCTATCCATAGCCTTAAATTCAGTAGCCCCATGTTTTCGGATTCTGTCAACTGGGGGCTTATTTGACCTTATTTGGTCCGTTACCGGTGGTATTGTAGGTGCGGGGGTAGTATTTGTCGGGAATGGAGGTTGTGGAACAGCCATATTAGTTCGAATGTATTGGTTAAACCAATCATTCATCACGCTATAGAATGCTTGTCTAGCTTCATCATTCGGATTACTAGCATTAGGTTGAGAGTCTGCCGGCACTGTCCCTTGTGCGGGAGCAGGCGCTACACTCTCAAGATCATCAGCTACCTCTCGGTCATGATCGGGATCCATTACTATAAATAAACACATTTACAATTGTCAGAAATCACCACACTATCAAGTAATCACATAAAATGGCATGTATAGCTAGACCCAAAACATTACGGTAGTCCTAGAATCGACTAAACCGTAGCTCTGATACCAATAAAATGTAACACCCCGAACCCGAGACCGACACCGGAGTCGGACACGAGATGTTAACAAACTTTGAAAATTTTTCCAGACACTGCCCAGTCTGAGTACTAGTCGCTTCAAAAATCATATCTTGAGTTTCACAACTCGAAAATCAGTTTTGTGATTTTTCCCTGAAACTAGACTCATGTCCCCACCTATGTATTTTTTTTCTAGAATTTTTGGTTGGGCCAATTAGTACAGTTTATTAGTCAAAGTCTCCCATGTTACAGGGGTCGACTACACTGACCTTTTCCCTATTACGACTGGGATATCTCTCTGCACAGAGCTTCAATACTGATGCCGTTTGTTTCTATGGAAACTAGACTCAGAGAGGAATCCATACATATATGGTATGACCCCTAATTATCTCTGGTTAATTTATAGTGAATTTCCAAAGTCGGAACAGGGAATCCAGAAACTGTTCTGGCCCTGTTCCACAAGAACCCGAATATCTCTTACTGTACTGTTCCTATGATTGTTTCGTTACTTCCATATGAAAGTAGATTCATCAAGGTTCGATTACATAATTTATTCACTATTTAATTCCACTCCTACGAATTCTTGTGATTTTTCCAATCCACACCACTGCTGCTATCAGCTTCTGTTTTCAAAGTGAACCTTACCTAATTTGGGGTTTCATGGACCAACTAGGGCCTTGTCATACATAAGCCCACATATGATCATACTTAGCCATTCTAGTGGCTGATCATTTGCTCAACACTTCCATTCCAACTATAGTTACATCATGAAACCATCTATACATTCATAAATACGAATGGTCTAATGCCATACTCCACTTCTACAAGCCATTTTCGCATGGCTGTACACTTATACATTTCATAAAGTACTCGAAAGACAACAATGGGTAGTCCTATACATGCCATAAAAAAATTCAACCAAAATAGTACCCAAAAGAGCCTTTGATAGTGTGGGCGACTTCGACTTCAAGATCCCGAGGCTGATAGCTGGAGAACCAAAAATCTATAAAACAGAGGAGCAATGTAACGAGTAAGCAATTTATGCTTAGTAAGTTTGAGCAAGGAATTCCAGCATAAACAAAGAATATCACACATTTAGCTAAACGGAATATTTCATAATACGCAATTTATCGATATTAAACTTGCTTCACAACATTAACAACCCTTATGCACATACACAATAGACTAACTTAGCCGAAGGCCGATAGCTCGTTTATCAACTGAGCGAACATTTATTTGTAAGGGCTCGATTAAATTCAACACATACGTAACATATCCCCATATTGGGATGTTTTTCGAGTATTCGCTGGAATTTTACAGCAAGCTCATTCATTACGAAATCACGTACCTTCGGGATTTAACCGGATATAGCTCCTCGTTCAAATGCCTTCGGGACATAGCCCGGTTTTAGTAACTCACACAATGCCTTCAGGACGTAACCCGGATTTAACAACTCGCACGAATGCCTTCGGGACTTAACCCGGCTTTAATAACTCGCACGAATGCCTTCGGGACTTAACCCGGATTTAGTATCTCGCACAAAGGCCTTCGGATCTTAGTCCGGATATATTCGCTTAGCACAAAGCCTTCGGGACTTAGCCCGGACAGCATTCAATTAATCATGCACATCTAACAGTAATTCATGGTACATTCATATTTCATTTTCGTTTACGAAATTCAAACACAAGGCACATATTGTCCTTGCACATTCGGCTCAATAGCCACACATAGAGCATGATTTAATCACATCGAAATTTAAGCTCTCTTACTCAAGAACTTACCTCGGGTGTTGTCGAACGATTCCGCTAGCTATTCAACCACTTTTTCCTTCCCTTTATCGGTTTTATTTCCCCTTTGCTATTGAGCTTAATCAAACAAATAAATTGATTTCATCATTTAGGCATCAAAAGATGAACACAAGGCACTTAGCCCATATTTATACATTAGACATTAAAGTCTCATACATGCAAAAAATCATGCATCAACACAACATATTAGCTAATTTCTTTGCCCTTGGCCGAATATGCATGTCCATTTTTGGGGTCGATTTCAACACTTAATACACACATATACACACTAGTAAAGCATCCTCCCCCTTTTCATCAATTTAACACATGCATTGCTCATTAACATGCAAAGTTACATTCGGCCTTAGCACACATCTTGCTAGCCGATTCTTCTCCATTTAGCAACCAATGCACATATGTGCTCACACAAAAAAAAATGCTAAAAAGGAGGTTCAAGAATCATCAAGCCATCATCACATGCATCATTAACAAGCTTCATATTTTGCATGCAATGGCATTAACACAACCTCCACCTAGGCCGAATCTTAACTCATCCTCATGCCTCATCACCACAACATCAAACATCAACCAAGAATGATGCATCCATGGTCAAGTGCCATTTCCATCACATAGCAAGATTTAGACCATGGGTTAGGTAGAACTCAAGCTAACAACTAAAACATGCATGCCTCTCATGGAACATCATCAAACATACCTTAGCCTAGCTACATGCATGGCCGAATCTCTTCACCTTTCTTCTTCTTTCCCCCTTAAAATTTTTGGCCAAGGATGAACCAAAGGATGAGAAAATTTTTCTTTGTTTTTCTTTCTAGTTTTGGCAAGCATGAAGATGAGAAAAGGATGAACAAAATTCCCCCTTTCTCTTCTTTAGCTCACGGCAATGGGGGGGACAAACACTACACACACATTTTTTTTTCTTTTGTTTTCCATTTCTTTATTACCCATACTCCTTATTTTATTCTTCCACTAACAAAACATGTTTCATGACATGTTTTGCCCATCATTCCTTGTCATGGCCGGCCACTACTCATTAGGGGGGGAAATTTGACATGCAAGTCCCCCCTTTGTCCACATGCACAAATAGGTCCTCACACATTGACCTATCACATTTTAGAATTTTCTCACATAAGTCCTATTAACTAAATTCACATGAAATCAACCAAATTGAAGCTTGAAATTTTCACACATTCATTATTACATATTCTAGACAATAAGTATCACATTCAAACATTTTAGTGACTCGGTTTAGCGGTCCCGAAACCACTTCCCGACTAGGGTCAACTTTGGGCTGTCACAATCTTAGATCAATGTCAACATTCTTTTAGAAACATACAGAACTTTTCAGATACTAACATAATATCAGAGTTTACTCAAAATTTATTCGTCAGGCTCACAAGGCCATCCAATACTGATTACAGTTTGTTTGCGCAGAATTTAGTCAATTTAACACGTAATTGTAATTTGACTTACCTCGTACAAATTTCAGACGGAAACGAATCGACTATTCAACTATTTTGGACTTCCCACGATCTAAGTCGAATTTTCTTTGTTCTTGATCTAATACAATTCAATTTCAACCATACAATCATTCATTTCATTCAAAATAAGTCGAAATTTATTCGTCAGGCTCACAAGGCCATCCAATACAGATTACAGTTTGTATGCGCAGAATTTAGTCAATTTAACACGTAATTGTAATTTGACTTACCTCGTACAAATTTCAGACGGAAACGAATCGACTATTCAACTATTTTGGACTTCCCACGATCTAAGTCGAATTTTCTTTGTTCTTGATCTAATACAATTCAATTTCAACCATACAATCATTCATTTCATTCAAAATAATCCATGAACACATATTTAGGGCACTTTGCATTTTAGCCCTTACATTATCACACTTTGACAATTTAGTCCATTTTTCACAAAATCACAAATATGAAAAATTCACCAAGACTATAGTTTGGCCAAATATACATAGCTTCTATACAAACCCAAATAACATATTTAATACATACTTTAGTCCTTCAAAACCTCATTTTCACAAATTAGCCCAAATAGCTCTATTCCATAAAAAATTCAAGAACAAAGCATGATAATCTCAACTATATCTTTCATAGTCCATATAAAAACATTACAAAACTTATATAATCATCAATGGCACATTTCATAATCTTTAGCAGGAACAGAAATTCAGACATGGGTTTTGAAGAACACGAAGCAATGATCACAGAAACATAGTTGTTTCTTTTCTCTATAATCGGTGGAAGATGATGAGAAAATAAACATGCAATGGCCTTTATTTTATTAAACTTGACTTATTACACCAATTACCATATTGCCTTTTAGTTATAAACATTAAAATTCACCTACCATATGTCCATCAATGTCCATTACCCTTATTATGGGCATAATTACCATGTAAGGACCCTTATTTTAAAAACCAAGGCAAATTAACCCCATTAACAATTAACATGCAACTTTTTACATTTTACGTGATTTAGTCCTTTATCATAATTAAACGCAGAAACAGACAAATCAAATCATAGAAACTTCGCAGATATAAATTTACATATCACAGACACAAAAAATAATATTAAAATATTTTCAGAATCGGTTACGTGGTCTCGAAACCACTGTTCCGATAGGGTCTAAATCGGACTGTTACAATTCTCCCCCTTAGGGATTTTCATCCGCGTAAATCTTACCATTAAACAGATTCAGATATTGTTGTCTCATTAAATCTTCAAGCTCCCATGTAGCCTCTTCAATACCATGTCGATGCCACATCACTTTGACTAACGGAATTTTCTTATTTCATAATTCTTTAACCTCACGAGCTAGTATACGGATGGCTTTTCTTCGTAAGTCATATCAGGCTAAATTTCAATCTCAGACGGTGAAATTACATGCGAAGGATCAAATCTGTATCGTCGAAGCATCGATACATGAAACACATTATGTATCTTTTCTAACTCAGATGGTAGTCTCAATCTATAAGTAACCGGCGCAACTCATTTGATGATTTCATACGATCCGATGAATCTCGGACTCAACTTTCCCTTTTTACCAAATCGGCAAAGTTTCTTCCACGGAGATACTCTCAGAAATACTTTATCACCGATCTCAAATTCGATATCTTTTTGTTTTAAATCCGCATAAGATTTCTGACGATCAGAGGCAGCTTTCAGACTATCTGGGATTACTTTCACTTTCTGTTCTATTTATTTTAACAAATCAATACCGTAAATCTTATTCTCACTGAGCTCAGACCAATATAACGAAGTTCTACACTTTCTACTGTATAAGGCTTCATACGATGCCATTTTGATGCTCGACTTAAAACTGTTATTATAAGCAAATTCAGTCAAAGGTAGATACTGATCCTGAGTACCTTCAAATTCAAGAATGCAACATCTCAACATATCCTCAAGTATCTGAATAATACATTCAGATTGACCATCTGTTTACGGATGAAAAGCAGTGCTGAAGTGCAATTTTGTGCCTAAAGCCTCTTGTAATTTCTTCCAGAAACACGAAGTGAATCGTGGATCTCTATCAGCCACGATAGATATAGACATACCATGCAATCTCACGATATCAAAAATATATAACTCAGCTAATTTATCGAGTGAGTAATCAGATCGAATCGGAATAAAATGAGCTGATTTTGTCAAATGATCAACTACAACGCAAATTGCATCTTTCTTTCTCGGAGATAGGGGCAAACCCGAAACAAAATTCATGGTTACTCGATCCCACTTCCACTCAGGAATCATAATCGGTTGTAACAAACCAGATGGCACCTGATGCTCAACTTTAACTTGCTGATATATTAAACATCTCTAAACAAAGTCAGAAATATCTCTTTTCATTCTCGGCCACCAGTATAGTTGTTTCAAATCGTTATACATTTTCGTACTTCCGGGATGTACAGAAAATCTACTACTGTGAGCTTCACTCAAAATCTCCCGAATTAATCTGGATTTCTCGAACACAAAGTCTATTTCTGAATCTCAAACAATCATCAACATCAACTCAGAATTCCGAATCACACTGAGCTCGCTTTGCTATTAATTCATTATCAGACTTCTGAGCCTCGCAGATCTGTTGTATAAACAAGGCTTTTGCTTTTAGTTTGGCACAAACCAAGATATCATCAAATAGAACTAAATGAGCATTCATTGCATGCAAAGCAAATAACGATTTTTGACTCAAAGCATCAGCAACAACATTTGCTTTTCCCGGGTGATAATCAATAACAAGTTCATAATCTTTTAATAACTCTAACCATCTCCTCTGTCGTAGATTTAGATCTTTTTGCGTCATTAAACACTTCAGACTTTTATGATCAGAAAACACGTAACATTTCTCACCAAACAGATAGTGACGCCAAATCTTCAAAGCAAACACAATAGCAACTAACTCGAGATCGTGAGTCGGATAGTTCTTTTCATGCAGTTTCAACTGTCTCGAAGCATAAGCAACAACTTTTCCTTCTTGCATTAGAACACAACTGAGTCCGTTCAACAAAGCATCACTGTAAACAATGAATTCTTTACCTAATTCAGGTTGCAGAAGTAAGAGAGCCTCAGTTAACAGAGCTTTTAACAGATCAAAACTTTTCTGACATTTCTCAGACCATTCAAATTTCTCATTTTTTTGAAGTAACTTTGTCAACGCAGTTGCTATCACAAAGATATCTTTTACAAATCGTCTGTAGTAACCAGCAAGTCCTACAAAATTGTAGACTTCAAAAACATTTCTCGGAGGCTTCCAATCTATAATAGCAGAAATTTTTCTCGGATCAACTCGGATACCGGAGGCTGATACAATATGACCCAGGAAACCAACTTCTCGCAACCAAAACTCACATTTACTGAACTTTGCATACAACTGTTTATCTCGCAGAGTCTGTAATACTATTCTCAAATGTTCAGCATGCTCAAATTCATCATGTGGATAAATCAATATGTCATCAATGAATACAACAACAAATTGATCTAGATACGGTCTGAAAATTCTATTCATTAAATCCATAAAGACAGCAGGTGCATTCGTTAATCCAAAAGGCATAACTAAAAATTCATAATGCCCATACCTCGTTTTGAAAGCAATTTTCAGAATGTTAGAGTCCTTTACTCGCAACTGATAGTAACCCGATCTCATATCTATCTTTGAAAACACAGTAGCACGTTTTAACTGATCAAATAAGTCATAAATTCTGGGCAGAGGATATTTGTTCTTTATAGTCACTTTGTTAAGCTAACGATAATCAATACACATTCTCATTGTGCCATCTTTCTTTTTCACAAACAGAACAGGAGCACCCCATGGTGAAAAGCTCGGTCTAGCAAATCCTAGATCAGTCAATTCTTTCAACTGAGATTTTAATTCCTTTAACTATGTCGGAGTCATTCTATACAGACCTATCGAAATTGAAGTAGTACTAGGTACTAATTCAATGCCAAACTCGACTTCTCGAATTGGAGGCAAACTCGGTAATTTTTCAGGAAACACATCAGAGAATTCACAGATAACAGGCACTGATTCGACTTTATTACCATTCACTTTCGAGTCTAACACATAAGCTAAATAGGCTTCGCAGCCTTTCTTCACATATTTTCGTGCTTTCATTGCAGATATCACAGCTAGTAGTCCATTTAAATCACTAGACTCAATTCAAATTATCTCATCATTCTTACACCTTAAATCAATGACTTTTCATTTGCAATTCACAATAGCATCGTGCAAAGTTAACCAGTCCATTCCTAGAATTATATCAAATTCGTCGAAAGGCAAAAGCATTAGATCAGTAGGAAAATAGATATCTCGAATCGATAATGGGCAATTCTTGTAGACTTTATCAACCAAGACACTTTTGCCTAAGGGGTTCGATACTCTAATTACGAATTCAGTAGACTCTACAGGCAAAGTCTTACTGTGCACTAAATTCATACAGATATAAGAATGCGTTGACCCAGGGTCTATTAATGCAATCACAGAAGTATCATAAAGAGTAAAAGTACGAGTAATCACATCTGGAGACGAGGCTTCCTTACGAGCTCAGATAGCATAGGCTCTGGTAGGTGCTCTAGCCTCCGATCTAACAACAGTATCCCTAGTAACTCATTAACCACCACTTGCATTTCCCGTATTTCTGGAAGGTCTACATCTAACTGAGGTGTTGCTCGATCTCAGATTCTGTACATTCTCTTGTTTAGCAGGTTCAGAACAATCTCTTACAAAATGGTCCAAATATCCACATCGGAAACAGGCTCGGTCATTCAATCTACAATTTCCCAGATGTCTTTTACCACAGTGTTTACATTCAGGTTTCTCAGTCGAACATTCCCGACATTTGCAACAAAAGTAACAGGAGCTTGGAAATTCGAATACGATCTAGCTTGATCTCGATTCAAATGTCCTACATTAGCATTTGAACGACTATGATCATCTCAGAATTTCTTTGACACAGACTAAAATGATCTACTCGAAGATCTCTTTCTAACATCTTTAGCTTCAGAATCAACTTTTTTTTCTCTTTACTTAATTTTTCATCTTTACAAGCTCGTTCAACGAGCACTACCATTTCTTTAATCTCCAAAATCCCAACTAACAGACGGATATCTTCGTTTAGTCCATCTTCAAACCTTTTGCACATTATTACTTCATTTGATACACATTCCCGAGAATACTGACTCAATTTCACAAATTCACATTCGTATTCAGTAACAGACATACGGCCTTGTTTAAGCTTGAGAAACTCTTTACTTTTCTGATCGATGAATCTCTACCTAATGTATTTCTTCTGAAATTCAGCTTGAAAGAAATCCCAAGTTACCTGTTCACTCTTAACCACAAATATTAAAGTTTTCCACCAATAGTACACCGTATCTCTCAGAAGTGAAACGACACATTTTACACGTTCCTCAGGATTTAGAGACATTTCATCAAACACTCTTATTGTCTTCTCTAACAAGAATTCAGCTTTTTCAGCATCATCATTCATTGTAGCTCGGAACTCTTCAGCCCCATACTTTCTAATCTTATCAACTGGTAGTTTACTCAACTGTACTAGATTCACTCGTGGCATATCAGAAGTTTGAAGATGATTAACCGGGGGTGGAGGTTGTTGTACAGCTGGATTGGTTCTAATGTATTAGGTGAACCATTCATTCATCATTTGATAGAAGGCTTGTTTAACCTCATCATCACGGCTACTCGTAGCCGGTCGAGAATCAGCTTGTACCGTCCATAGCGCGGGAGAAAACGCATTACTTTCCACATCATCAGTTATAGCTCTATCGAGATCCATTTGCTATATAAAAGCACATTTCAATCTCAGGATTCATCACACTATCACAGTTTCAGATATATGGCATGTATAGCTAGACTCACAAATGCTATGGTAGTCCTAGAACCGACTAAACTATAGATCTGATACCAATAAAAATATAACACCCCTAACCCATAACCGTCATTAGATTAGGGTTACGAGGCATTACCAGACAGACAGAACATTTCAAACCAATTCAAAATCACAAATATCACATAACATTAATACAAAGGCAATCATCTACAATCCATCTCTAATGAAGGTCTACGATACTTAAAACATATTTTTAAGGATAGTAGGGACTAAACCGAACACATTCATAAATTTCAAAGCTCAGAAAATTTTTCAATTCTGTTGATATCACAGCCCGGATGACCAAGCCGTGCCAAAACAAGGCATACATACTGGCTTTCACCCACGGCCAATAGACACGCCCATGTGCTATGGCTGTGTGATATTTAGCTAGCTACTAACTTAAGCCCACGACCATATGACACGCCCATGTGTCTAAAATTATGGTCTTTGGAGGTTATTGCTTTGCATACAAGGTCACAAGGTACGCCCGTGTGCCCTGACCGTGTGGCACAATGCAGGCTTGGTGTAAGCCAAATTGCCACCCCTTTTTGGGTCATTTCTACAAGCAACATTAAACAACATTCATACCAAAATTTTCAGCCAATTTCATGCTCAAAACATGCTTTACTATAACTAAATCATCATCATTCAATAACTTATTCAAATCCATACCAAAACTAAGCACAAGCATATCATTTGCTAGCCAACTCTCATGGCATAACATATATATATACATATCAAAACTTAAATATATAAATATTCCAGCCTATACATGCCATACTTAAAATATTTACACTTTCAAAAGTACCAAAAAGAGTTCGATAGAGTGGTGACAATCCTCGACTATCCTCGAGCCTTCAATAGCTACATAACTGTAAAACAGACAGAAATCACACAGAGTAAGCTACAAAGATCTTAGTAAGCCAAATACAGTTGGTTTAACTATTAAAGCATATAAACTACAAATCAACAGCAAAAATTCATGACCATTTCACAGAATAGTTCATGAGCCAAACCATGCTTATTTGGTTGTATACATGTCATGTTTCATTTCCATGATTTCATACATATTTCGCAATCATTATTTCACAGAAATAGAGTCTTTCATATACAAAAATTTAGTACTATACAAATGTACCTGTATAGATTATACATTTCATATATTCATTCCCATATCTCGTACTCTATCATCAGACGATTCAGAAACAATACAAATACTCATAAACGGGTACAATATCGATGTCCCGGAGATGGTCTTACATGTAGTTCAGTACTGATGCCTCTATCCCAGACAGGGTCTTACAGGAAATCAGATACGATGCCTATGTCCCAAACATGGTCTTACACATAATCTCAAATCGAGGCCTATGTCCTAGACACGATCTTACACGATATCTCAGATCAATGTCAACGTTCTTTTAGAAACATACAGAGCTTTTCAGTTACTAGTATAATATCGGAGTTTACTCGAAATTTATTCATCAGGCTCACAAGGCCATCCAATACAGATTACAGTTTGTATGCACAGAATTTAGTCAATTTAACAAGTAATTGTAATTTGACTTACCTAGTACGAATTTCGGACGAAAATGAGTCGACTATTCAACTATTTTGGACTTCCCTTAATCTAAGTCCGATTTTCTTTTTTCTTAATCTAATACAATTCAATTTCAACAATACAATCATTCATTTCATTCAAAATAATCCATGAACACATATTTAGGGCACTTTGCATTTTAGCCCTTACATTATCACACTTTGACAATTTAGTCAATTTTTCACAAAATCATAAATATGAAAAATTCACCAAGACTATAGTTTGGCCAAATATACACAGCTTCTATACAAACCCAAATAACATATTTAATACATACTTTAGTCCTTCAAAACCTCATTTTCACAAATTAGCCCAAATAGCTCTATTCCATAAAAAATTCAAGAACAAAGCATGATAATCTCAACTATATCTTTCATAATCCATATAAAAAATTACAAAACTCATATAATCATCAATGACACAACAGAAACAGAAATTCAGACATGGGTTTTGAAGAACACGAAGCAACGATTACAGAAACGTAAAAATTATCAAAAACCGAGCAAAATAAACTCACCTAATTAATCATGTAATAGCTGAATATCACAAAGCTTCAATGGATGTTTCTTTTCTCTATAATCAGTGGAAGATGATGAGAAAATAAACATGCAATGGCCTTTATTTTATTAAATTTGACTTATTTCACCAATTACCATATTGCCCTTTAGTTATAAATATTAAAATTCACCTACCATATGTCCATCAATGTCCATTACCCTTATCAATGGAATAATTACCATATAAGGACCCTTATTTTAAAAGCCAAGGCCAATTAACCCCATTAACAATTAGCATGCAACTTTTGCATTTTACGCGATTTAGTCCTTTATCATAATTAAGCACAGAAATAGACAAATCAAATCACAGAAACTTCGTAGATACAGATTCACATATCACGGATACAGAAAATAATATTAAAATATTTTCCAAAATCGGTTACGTGGTCTCAAAACTACTGTTCCGACTAGGGTTTAAATCAGACTGTTACAGGGTCACTTGGGAATTCTTTCAAGCTGAATTTGGAAAGAAATACATCAATCAATGGTTTATCGATCAAAAATGCAAAGTGTTTTAGAGCTGAAACAGGGCCATATGTCTATGGCTAAATATGAGTGAGAGTTTGTGAGACTCAGTAAGTATGCTCGAGAATGTGTTTCAACTAAGATGATTATGTGCAAAAGATTCGAAGATGGACTGAACGAAGACATTAGATTGCTAGTTGGGATTTTAGAGTTGAAAGAATTTGTTGTATTAGTCGATCGAGCTTGCAAAGTCAGGGAATTGGGCAAAGAAAAGAGAAAACCTGATTTCGAGGCTAGAGATTCGAGAAAGAGATCGATGAATAAACCCTATCAATATTCATCAAAGAAATTGCGAGATTTGTACACTCGTTCAAATGCTTCAATCGGGTATCCAAATAGAGATTGTGGAAAGTAATACTTAAGTCCTAAAACTCAAGCTACTTCAATGTCGAGAGTTGGCAGTGTGAGAAACAATAAACTCAAGTGTCAACAGTGTGGTCGACGACATTTTGGAGAATGCTGGATGAATAATAGAGGTTGTTTTAAATGTGGCTCGCAATATCATTTTATTCGAGATTGCCTAGAGTTAAATGAAAAAGATAAATTCCAGAATACAAGACTGAGCAACACAGCTACTAGAGAAAGGCCACTTAGAAATACGGGGAATGTAACCAGTAGTAAAGGTGTGACAAAAGATTCAGCTGTGAGATCCAAGGCTAGAGCTTACGCTATTCGAGCTTACGAAGATGCGTCATTACCAGATGTTATCACTTGTATATTTTCTCTTTATGACACTAATTTAATTGTATTGTTTGATCCTAGATCGACCCATTAATATACCTGTATGAATTTAGTGTCTAGGAAGAGTTTTCCTGTTGAGTCTACCGAGTTTGTAGTTAAAGTGTCGAACCCTGTAACAGCCTAATTTTTGGCTCAATTAGAATGGTGGTTTCGAGACACCAATCCAAAGTTGAAGAAATTATTTTATTATTATTTTAGAGTTATAGCATGTTTATATTAGTGCATGAAAATTTTGGTGAAGTAATTTTAGCGATTTCATGCTTAATTACGAAAAAATATAGTGCAAAAGTTTTGATTTGATAGCTAAGGGTGTTAAATTTCCATGAAACTTCAATTGGGGGTCTTTAAAGGGAAATTAGACCCTTTAGAGAGGCTTGGCCGGCCATAAGACAAAGAAAATAAAATAGTCAAAGTGTTAGGTATTTGATGACCTAATGTGTGATAAAATAATACCCTAAAGCCTAGCCTTCATCTTTTTCATTCATCATTTCTTATTGACCAAAAATATCAGCCGTAGGAGGGTTTTAGAAGCTTGAAAATTTTTAGCCACTTAATCTCCCTACAAGTAAGTGGTTTTGATGACTTTTCTTGATAATTTTTGTATTTTTGGAACCCTTGTAGCATGAGCTTTCAAATAAGGGGACTATTTTGCAAAATGGTTGAAAGTCTAGGGTTTTACCATGAGAGTGTTCATGTTTTTTTTCTGAAATTTTATGGAAGAAAATGAATGATGGTTGCGAAATAAACAACTTTTGCGAAGGGACTTCTCATGAAAGCCCTAATAGCACCATTTTGTAAAGTTTGTAAAATAGATAATAATGTTGTGAAATATTGGAAATTTGGGGTTGTCATAAGAGTAATAAATGGTCGGTTAGGCTCAGTTAAGAAGAAAATGTGATAAAAATTGATTTTCAGGTCTAGTGGTAAAATGGTTATTTTGTGAAAGTCTAGGGGCAAAATAGTCATTTTTCCCAATTATAAATTGTTAAGTACCTAGATCGATAAAGTGATTTAAACTTGTGAATTTTTATCATTTTAGATCAAGAATTACAAAATTTGGGCCTAGACCGGGGAAAAACAAAGCTAGCAGACTAAGTTGAAATAGTCGCCATATTTTGAATACCGAGGTAAGTTGTATGTAAATAATACAACTATACCTTCATGATGTGTAATTGAGTTGATATGGCATAAATTGTCTTGATTTTGAATATGAGAATACATGTTGAGAAATTTACGTAGTAAAGACTTTCGTTGAACCTTTGGAATAGACTTGGATATTTGTACCGTGATAACGAGTGATATGTGTGCTAGTGTAAGACATGTCTACGACATTCATCAGCCACAGCATGAGAACCAGTGTAAGACATGTCTGGGACATGCATCGACATTGAGACTAGAGCTAGTGTAAGACATGTCTGGGACATACATTAGCCTCACAATATACAAGCTAGTGTAAAACCTATCTGGGACATGGTGTCAGCTTGTGGTGTGTCAGTGTAAGACCTGTCTGGGACATGGCATCGACACCGATAGATGAGAGCTAGTGTAAGACCTGTTTGGGACATGGCATCGGCCTTTCTATATGAAAGCCAGTGTAAGATCATGTCTGGGACATTGCATCAGCATCTTAACCCATGTTATGGCTATTGAGTATCCGGTAGTATTCCAAATGGTTCAACAAAAGGTTTATAATTTATATCGAAATGAGAAAAGTTATGATCATGTGATGAGTGGTACAGGTACCTAACTGAAATGTATGAGATGTGGGCTTGATGTATGCAATATGAGTTGTATTGGATTGTGATGAGTAAGTTGTATTTACATTTATTTATGGTATTCATGAATAAGCTATAAAAGGTTATGAGCATATTGCTTTATGATAAGTAGTTGTTGTTTATTTTCATGCAACTTACAACTTACGAAGCTTTATGCTTACTCCCTTTCCTTTCAATTTTCTTATAGTGCTGCCTAATTAGCTCGAGGATCATCGGACGTTGGAGGCATCGATCACACTATCATCCAAAGTACTTGGTATAGTTAGAGCTTTTATTTTGATTATGGCATGTATAGGACCTTGACTTTTGAGTTTTGTGTCACAATTAATTGGCCAAATGTGTTGGCCCGATCTAATATTTGATTTATTTTGTATAAGGCCATGGAAAATGGCTAATATTGAAAGTCATTATATGAATACAAGCTAGTCTTTCATGAATGTGAAATTGTTGGCTTGGTTGAATTTATGAAACATATGTAGGCCTTAGCTATGGTTGTTTGGTTGAGAAATCATATTAAATTAGACTTTGATTTGTTGGTTGATGTTAGATTATGTTTCAAGGTGGCACAAGCTTGGTAGATAGCCCTATATTTTCCACACAGGCATGTGTCTAGGCCGTGTGTGACACACGGTCAGCCCCATGGGCATGTTATTCAGTCGTGTGTCCCCCGCACGTAAAATTTGCAAGTTAGTATGCATGGTAGTAAACACACGAGTAGAGACACGGTCGTGTGTCTCAACCTATGGAGGACACGGCCTCTGGCCACGGGCGTGTACCTTGGCCGTGTACCCCTTATTGGATGCTGACGTCAGAAATAGAATGTTAAGGTTTTTAGGCACGGGCATGTCATGGCCGTGTGAGGGACACAGGCAATGGATACGAGCGTGTGTCAAGCAGTGTGAAAATCTCTGTAGGTTCAAATTTAGAATTTAATTCATACGGACATGGGACACGGGCGTGTCCCTAGATGCTTAGGCCGTGTGTGTCACACAGGCCATCTGTACAGCCATGTTAAAATGACCACATGGGCGTGTTTCCCTTCTACACAGGCGTGTGCCCTGTTTCAAGAGTCATCTTTATTAAGTTGGTTTAAGGACCCGAGTTGGTTCTGAAAGACCTCCAATGAATGTTTGAGGCCTCGTAGGCCCATATTAAGGAGATTTAATAAAGTTTGAAAAAGTTCTAAATTTGATCAAGTCTTGGTGACTCAGAAACGTTTAAATACATGTGTTTAATTTTAGTAACGCCTTGCATTCCGTCTCGGCATAGGGCACAAGTGTGGGGTGTTACAAACCCCGTAGGTAAATATGTTCTAGTCAATAAAGTTTGCAAGAACTGTCCTTTAATAAATCGGGGTTATAGTTTTCTGACAAATTTGATGCTACTACCATTTGATGAATTTGATGTAATTCTGGGTATGGATTGGTTGACATTACATGATGTGATTGTCAATTGTAGACAAAAGACTATTAAGCTGAAATGTTAGAATAGTGAAATTTTTTGAATTGAATTAGATGAGTTGAGTGGATTGCCTATTGTGATTTTGTCTATCTCAGCTTAAAGATGTGTGAGAAAAGGTTGTGAAGTTTATCTTGCTTATGTACTGGATACAAAAATGTCTGAATTAAAAATTGAATTAGTGCCAGTAGTCTGTAAGTATCCGGAAGTGTTTCCAGAAGAGTTACTGGGGTTACTATCGATCACAGAGGATGAGTTTGCTATTGAATTAGTACCTGGAACATCATCGATATCAATATCTTCGTACAGAATGGCTCCGATAGAATTGAAAACTCAGTTGTAAGAGTTAACAGATAGAGGTTTTGCACGGCCTAGTTTTTTGCCCTAGGGTGCACTAGTGTTGTTCGTAAAGAAGAAAGACGGATCAATAAGACTTTGTATTGATTATCGTCAACTTAACATGGTTACGATAAAGAAAAAGTATCCTTTGCCGCGAATCGATAATTTGTTCGATCAGTTGAAAGGAGCAACAGTGTTTTCAAATATTGATCTGCGGTCTGGTTATTATCAGTTGCAAGTTAAAAATCATGTCAGTATGCTCCACACGGCTTAGCACACGGGTGTGTGACTTGATCATGTGGCATAAGTCAGTTTACCCTATAGGACTGGCACGGCCTTGTTTATGGCCTAGCACACGGGCGTGTGTGGCCATTTCTTAGGGCACACAGGCTAGCCATACGGGCGTGTGTGTTGGCCGTGTGACCCAAGTCAGAGAGTTACACGGGGTAGGACACGGGCTGGGACACGACCATGTCATACCATTTCGAATGTCCATACAGCCTGTGACACGAGTATGTGTCCCCTGTAGTTTGTAAAATTTTCTAAGTTTTGTAAAAAATTTCCCGAGCTACCGGTTTAGTCCTGAACCACTCTTAAAGCATGTTTTAGGTCTCATAGGCTTGTGTTAGGGACAATGTGGTTGATGTTGAATGATGATTATTTGGAATTGAAAAATGTATGTTTAATTGTGTTATAAGTCCGGTAATGCTTCGTAACCCTATTCTGACGTTGAATATGAGTGAGGGGTGTTACACTACTGGCAACGTGCTATTGTCTCATAAGTAGGTATACTTCAAATATAGTGGCAAAGGCTTCAACTCTAAAGTAGGAGGGTCCTCTATAGAAGGTCGATGAGGTTTAAAAGAATGCTCTAATAAATTTAAAGATTCAAAACTCCTCTTTGCTCCATTTTGAAGTTGTTTAGCCTCTATCAATTCACTAAGTTCTTGAATCAATTCCACTTCATTCAACTCAACGAAGTCTGCTTCATCATCAAAATTGTTGTAACAAAATTCTGCCAATTCTTCCTTCGCTGCTGTGTCAATAATCCCTATGGCATGACAATCTTCTACACACTTCATGGCATCAAAAGCATTAAAGGTTATCTGCTGGTCATTAACTCTTATTGTTAATTCACATTACTATACATCAATTAATGTTCTACTAATGGCTAGAAAAGGTCTTCCAAGAACAATTGGTACCTCTTTATCAGCTTCATATTCTAGAATAATAAAATCTACCGAAAAAATAAATTTGTCAACTCTTACCAACACATCTTCAATTTTACCTCCCGGATTTGCATAGGAATGATCAGCTAGCTGCAGTGTGACAATTGTAGGTCTTGCCTTTCCAGTTCCCAATTTCTTGAAAACAAACATAGGTATTAAATTTATACTTGCACCTAAATCACATAATGGCTTGCCTACATAATGCTTTCTAATTGATCAAGGAAGAGTAAAACTCTCTGGGTCCTTCAATTTTGGTGGTAATTTGTTTATCAACATTGTTGTGCACCCTTCAGTTAGAGCAATAGTTTCAAATTCCTCTAGTCTGTGCTTCTTTAACAATATGTCCTTTCTAAACTTTACATAATTGGGCATTTGCTCTAATGCTTCCACTAGTGGTATGTTGATATGAAGTTGTTTCAGGACATCCAATAATTATTTTAATTGAAAATCTTGCTTAGACTTCTGAAATCGCTAAGGAAAAGGTGGCTGTGGTCTTCCTTCAACTTGTTAAGGTTGTTTTGCTGTGGCATTTTTATTGGAAACATGATCAAATTTTGCTTCAACATTTTTTTATTTTCTCTTCTTAATTGTAGATTAATCCACTATTGGTTCTAAATTCACTTTATGTTTGAAATCTTAGCTATCTTCTTCAACAGTGGCATCATAAATAACTCTAGCTAGTTGATTATCACTTTTGAGTGTAATAGTTTTACAATGTTCCTTCCCTTGAGATCTTGAATTTTCAGTATCACTCGATAATTCTGATTGCGATCTTGAGCTTAATGAATTGGCATTTGTCCCACTTGGTTTTCTAAAGCCCTTAAAGATGCAGCTTGACTCTGTATTACAACATTACTGGAATTTCCCACTCCTTGATTACTCCAACTAAAATTAGTATGTTGTTTCCATCGTGGATTGTATGTATAAGAATATGGGTTATTGTTTCGATTGAAAATTCTCATGTAACATACTGAAGTTGGGTTCAATGGGCATTCATCAAAAACATGATCTACCCTACAATAAAGACATGTCAACTCTGTTGCTTTCATTTCCTACACTACAACTAGTCTCTTCAATGTTTTAATCATATTAGTTAAGAATGATACCTGAGCTGTTAACGAAGTGATCGCGTCAAGCTCTATAGCTCCAGCAACTCTCTTATCAGTAACCTCTCTTATAGTTGATATTCATAGTTATTGTTAGCTATCCTTTCCAAAATTTCATATGCCTCATTATATGATTTATCTAACAAAGTCTCATTGGCAGATGCATCAACTACCATTCGTGCATGTGCATTTAGTCCATTATGATGTTTCCAATGTTAAAAATGATGTATTATACATTTTCTAACCAATTCCTTGAATCGCTCCCAAGCTTCATACAATGCCTCATCTTCATATTGCTTAAAAGATGTAATATCATTCCTCAATTTTGCATTCATGTTTGGAGGATTGTATCGCAAAAAAAAATTAACAAATTTCATTCCAAGATGCCACCGTTCCTGACGGCAATGTATTCAACCATGCTCTGGCACAATCTCGCAATGAATAAGGAAATACCTTGAGTCTTAGGGCATCTTCAGGAACACCCTGTTGCCTGAATAAATCACAGACATCCAAAAAGAGTCTTAAATGCAGCTGTGGATCTTCAGTAGGTAATCCACTAAACTGTCCTACCATTTGTAGCATTTGAAGCATAACTGGTTTCAACCTAAAATGCTGAGCCTGAATATGTGGCCTAACAATCCTTAGATCCAAATCATCCACGATTAGTACTACATGTTCTCTAATGGATCTGTCTCTATCATCTATCACATGGGGAATATCAACATCCCTACCATTCGGATATAATGGATCTTCTCTGCCTGGATTATTTCCAATCATTGCCATCTCTTACAATTCTTTTCTCCTTCTTCTCAAGGTTTTCTCAATTTTAGGATCAAAATAATATTCTTCGTTCTCAAGAATACCTCTACTCATAAACTAGCAACAATCTTGAAAAAGAATAAAAAACAACTAAGTAAGCTCAAACTAACAAAAGTTAAATAGATAATAACAAACAAAAATTCACCAATTTTTGCCAATCCCTGACAACGATGCCAAAAACTTGTCGCGTGTGAATATATAATGCGAATGTGCAAGAATAAATGTCGAATCAAGTAATAAAGTGATTAGTGATTTCGTCTCCACAAGGATCAGAATAGATAAAATGATGGTTGAGTTATCACTATAAAATATACTAATTAGGCTTACGGTAAAGTAACAAAATAATTAGTTGAAGTGAAGTATTAATGTATGAAATAAAACAATCAAATAATGAATAAATGTTGTGGCAATTCTACTAGACAAAGTTGAGAGAATTGATGTTGTTGAATGGGAAGGTTGGAATTACTTGGATTATATCTTAATAACATAATAATGTCATGGAAAAATCTTGACCAAATTACTCAGAGAATAACTACTGCATTTTGTTTCTTTCAAGAGCTAGAATTAAAGCTATCATTCTAAGTCTTTTTACATCTACAAGTCTCAAGAACAATACCTAACAATATTATTCTTACTTTGTACAGATCACAACTTTATGTCTAGAGTGTTACGAGTATTCGCTCGAGTACCCACTCGTATCATTCGATTACGATCCATCTTATTTAACCATTTCAGAATTAAATCAAGTCTAAGGATATACCATGCATTTATCTATGTTTAGAGCTTACATGCATATCTTTAAAATAATCCAAACCGAATCAAACAGTAGATCTACTCAAAATATCACCATGAACATAAATGTACCAAGATAGATCCAGTAATTCCAACCCAAATGAAATTATCTCATGGGTTGGGATTTAAAATTTAAAATCAAAATAACATTCAACATCATCATTAACAGTTTCGAAATCACAAAAATTAATCAACAGAATGAAGTTAGAACTATAGGAAGCTTTTGCCACTCCAGCTTTCACTTCGACGCTGCTAAATCGTGTAGGACCTGAGGCTAATTGCTTATCCCTTTCCTTGCATCTGTGCTCTCTTCTTAAGCTGTTATCCTCTCCTTATCTCTGGAATTTCTTACGAGTTTTCTAGAGAGAAAACTGCTCTCCCAATTCCCCTCTAAATTCCTCGTGTAAAATCTCCATCCAAAATCTTATCTCCTTTTCTTTATTTTCTTTTTCCACTTTTATAAGGTAGGCCCCCCTCTCTCATCACACTTTTCTCCCTCCCTTTTAGGTGGATTTAACTGGTGCACGTCTAGTTGGTTGAGAGTGATAAGAACTGAGTGTTTCGTTAGCATTTTCCCAGAATTGCCATGACATTTGTGTTGGTAATCCATCCAACCTTTTGCCATGGCAATATTTCATTTCCTTTAACTTACGGTTACTTATAGAGATTAATATGATAGAGATATCGGATCGATACAAAATTTTACATGCATGAAAAGTACAAATATATTAATAAGTTCAACTGTTAGATTATTAAAATATTAATCGCATAAAAAGTTATAGAAGAGTGTAAAACAACTTAATTTTTACACCAAGATAAGTGTATCCCTCCCCTAAATAGAATAATAATTAATAAATAAATGATAAAGTTGTCCTTTTATTTAAAATTTATTTAATAAATATTTTTTGATAGAATGTATTAAACTACTCATAACCCCTCTCTAACCCTTAAATAAAAGGATAAATATATTTTAACACACTTGAATCCTCGTCCTCCCATATTGACAATAAACCTTACAGATTAATTTAATTTTCATTAATCTTTGGAAAGTAAGTGGGTGTTTTTCAAATCATAGGAGGTACATAGATTTTTTTATCAAATCTCGATTATTATTATTTTACAATTTACATATATTGCTTCAAATCATTTAAATGTCATAGACTAGATGTCACATGACAACATTCACTTGTTAATCTTTTTGTTTTATTTTAAGATGATCAGGTATAGACAAAGAAAAAATATTTTCATCATGGAATTGAGCATAGTAATCTCAGCTCATGTATTATGATAGGCTATGGACCATTTACAAATAAATATCCTTTGTATGTTGTCTATATTACCAAAAAGAATTTTTTGTGAAGTTTTCTTAATTATTCAAAAGATTTGAAATCTTTTAGTTTGCATTTTTTTTGAAAATTAAATTTTAGATGTGATAGATAGACCTTATGGACATAGTATAAGCAAAAGGATTTAAATCCTTTTAAAGAGGAATTCAATAGTAAGCTTGAATTTTTAATCTATTACAATTATGCCTATATGGATATGAATCGCTAAAGAAAGGATTTGAATCGAATTGTAGGATTTACAGTTTTGTCTTTTGCCATTGGGATCTAACTCCCTTTATTTGATGATTTAGATCCTTCATCTGGGATTCAACCAATAAATTTGTTGAGTCATGCACTTTCATTCCAAAAGTTATGCTTCACCATAGACATACATGCCTATTCATAAAATGGGGTTTCTAATATGTATTGGGTGTTATGAATACACAGACATTTCATACAATAATTAATTTTGAAAAATCACATTTAATTCTCTTCAAGATTTTTTTTCCTTCTTTCATTGTCTTTTTCTTGGTTCATGTGTGTTCAAAACGAATTTGAATTGTGATCATGGATTAATTCAAATAGCATATTGAGAGATAAAATTTAGGAAAATATTATGTTTGATCTTAAAGAATTTAGGCCAAACATTCTCTAAATGTCTTGTCACATCTCAAAACCCAGTCTAGTAGTTTGGAGTTAGTATGATTAGTTTATTAAATTAAGGGTTTGAGTTAGATACTAGCAATTAGGGTCGTAAGTGAGTGATTAAAGTATTAAAGTAACGTACTCGGGCTTTTATTTTATTAACTAGCTTAAAACAAAATTTAACTTTGAGATCTAATTTTTTTTAAAAAATTCTATTTGAGTTAGGACCTAACTGAAAAAGGGGAGAAATAAGGAGTGACCAGAAGGACAAATTGTCCAATTTTTGAAATTAGTCTCCTACAAGGAGAATACCCACCATCCCTTCTTCTAAAAAAACCCCCAAATCATTCAAAGTTTTCCAAAACCTAAAATTATAGAGTTTTTTCAAAATTAATTTATTTCTTCAAATTTATTAACCTCCCAAACATCAAAATAACTCCCAATTTCAAACGAAAATCGCTTTTTCTTCCCCAAATTTGTCATTATTCTTCTTGAGTTCAAATCCCAAATTAGAGTTGTAGATATTCATTTTAATAAAATTAAAGTAATATTCTTACTTTTTAGGGTTAAACAGAGAGTTTTGTTAATTCAATTTGAGTTTTAAATGATTGTATGAAGATTTATTTAGATTTGATGTTTTGAAAGCAAGCTTGCATTAAAAAATGGCAAATCTCGAAATCCTGAGTAAACATGTGATTTCAAAGTTATTTGTTATTCATTCTAACCTAACTATAATGTATTGCACTTCAATTTGATAGTTCATAACCGAATTTTTAAGAATCAAGCATTTTCCCCTTTTACATGTTCTTGAAAGCTTGAATTTTCTTGGAATTTTAGAATCATTAATTTAGGTGAAATTAATGGTTTAGATATGAAATTAAATGATATTTAGGATATTTGAAATTGAAATTGAGGATTTAAAATAAGATTAGAATGTCAAAACTTCAATTTTGGCAAAACTAGCTAGTTTTCGGTAGTGAGAAATGAGAGGTTTGAATTGTATTTTCCTTATTGTTTGGTTGTGTTCAAGATTTTTTTTTATGATTTTGGAATGTGTTTGTTATGTGTGAAAAGTTTCGGATCAATCAGGAGCCACTACGAGCAAGTCTAAAAGTAAGGAAAAGCTTGTTTGAGCTTTCGACTAGTAAATGAAAGTGTGATCAATGAATGCATGATTCGTATTATTAATTGGGATCTTAAGATGTGTCTAAACCCCTATATTAAGTTTCGAGAGTAAGCCTTTTTTATACTTTTTCCCTTTTTGTTAAATTATGCCTAAATAAGATGAGTTGTGATATGTTATGCTATTGTAGCAGGTAATATATGATATTACATGAATATGATATATGATATACTGATTGTAATGCACACATATGTGGTCTAGTATATGATGACTCTATGAGCATTATTGTGGCACTTAAAATGTAATTAAATGTGAATGTGATAATATGCATTGTATATGAGTTTGTGATGTGAATTAATGAATATGAATAGAGATTATGTGCAATAAAATAGTATTTAATAATTCTGGATATTTTGGCCTGAGAATCTCTTGAAACCGTTGGATATAGTTGACATGTCATAGGATTGTGAGTACTTACCTTTTTTTATTGTGTTTTTGGGTGTTCAGGCCCCAAGATAAGTTAGAGAGATAAGGGAATGTCGAGCTAAGCTTCATTCATCGAGACATATTGGTGTGTTGGAGAGGGTTTAGCTTAATGCTATACCTATGGGACATGTTAGACTCACTGAGTCATTAATGTGATAGAGATCCATTTACCCAATGTTTGGTGATAGAGTCCACTTTTATGTTCATAATCTTAAGCTGCCAAATTATCATTAATTGATTTTTGTATGAGATATGTTGTGTGTAAATGCATGTGAGTAAATAAGCTAGACATGTGAGATAATGAAGCATGAATATGTTATTTTGACGTGATGAAAATATGGTTGTGAATCTGCATTAGTATGCTCTTACTTAACTTATGTTGTTGTATATGATTTTTGGTAATTTCGAACATTCACTAAGCTAATTTAAGATCACACTCTCCACACTAAAATTTTGCAGATAAATAGCACTTTCGATGTAAGTGTAGTAGCAAAGGAAGTGATCTAAGCAAGGCATAACTTTCAAGTCGGTAGATTTGTGATTCTTTTGAATATACTGAATAAAGGCACTGTGGGTTATAGTTTATAGTTACAATTATTATTATCATTATTTTGGGATTATGCTTATGAACTATTAATGTTGTTTTTTGGACTTTGGTTGTGGACAATTTTGATACTTAAGATTGATATTAGTAATGCATTCTATAGGTGTTTGACCAATACATGTTAATATGGCATGTAGAATGGTTAAAAGATGATAGTATGTTGGTTGAAGTAGACGTTATTTGTATGTTGAGTAGGAATATGTTTTGAGCATGAAAAATGTTTTAACTTGTGAAATTGTAGCATTCTGGGTAAAAGTATCAATACGTGTTAATTTGGCATTTAACACGGTTAAAAGATGATTATGCTTGGTTGAAGTAGACATTATTTGTATGTTGAGTAGGAATATGTTTTGAGCATGAAAAACGTTTTAACTTATGAAATTTTAGCATTTTAGGTAAAAGTATCGATACTCACACTGGATTTCAAAAATTTTCAAAAGGGTCATTATTTCTCAAATAATTCTATTTCTAATATTTATTTAAATATTTAATTAATCATGATTACATCTTTAAAGGTTGATAGTGGTAGCCATTGCTCTTATTTGAAACTGTGTAGGCATGTGCATAAGTTTCGATAGTTGTTGTAACAACTTGTAACTCGAGTTCGACGACCGAACCTAGTGATGGATGCTACATTTGGTAGTATCAAAGCCTAGGTTTTATAACACTCAGACATAAGTTGCCAATATTCGGGACTAGGGTAATGTAACCTTTAGACCTAGATTTTCATAGTACCTAGATTACTTGACTTGAATATCTTTATTTGAAATTAGTGTGAAATTACTTATTTTTGGGGATAGGATTGGTGACTTCCTCTGGACGTACTAACGTCTCAAGTAAAAATATTACACAACATATATGTAACACCCCTTACCCGTATCCAACATCGAAATAGGGTACGAGGCATTACCGGACTTATACACAAGAAAACATACAAAACCGAAACGTAAATTTCCATCCAAATTTAAAACCTTTCATATACATTCATATCGTCCCTAAAACGAACCTACGAGGTCCAGAACATGTATTGGAAGTGGTTCGGGACTAAACTGAGAACTTTAGAAAGTTTAACAACACTTAGAAAATTTTTCATGTTTTAATAGCCACATGCCCGTGTGGCTTAGGACACTCCCATGTAGGCAAGCCGTGTGGTCACACACGCCCGTGTCCCTAACCCGTATAACTCTCTGTTTGTCACCCAATAACAAAATGAAAACATACGGCCAAGTCACATGCCCATGTGCTAGACCGTGTGGTCGATTTAATTTTCATAATTTTTCATAAAATAGGTGTAGACTTCACACGCCTAGGGCACACGCCCGTGCCTGAGGCCGTGTCATCCACACGGCTGAGACACACGCTCGTGTCTCTACCTGTGTGCTCAATTTTGAGCATTATATTTTGCAACATTTAATGTGCTGGGGACACAAGGCTAGAACACACGCCCATGGGGTAAGCCGTGTGTCACACATGGCCTAGACACACGCCCGTGTGTCTACCCGTGTGGACAAAAACAAGGCTATTTACCAAGCCACTTAGTCACCATTTTATGCACACACGTACACAACAAAACATAACACCAATCCAAGAAATTACATTCCACCAATTCAGCCACAATCAAGACATCCACACATCATTCACATGCAACCATTTACCACATACAAACATCACATACTTATCAACTTAAACCATTCAAATTTTCCACATCCATGGAAACATCATCATATGCATATATACTTAAACCAATATTATCCAATTTCAATGGCCATTTACAAAATGAATTATCAACCAATATAGGGCAAAACATTAGCCCAATTCAATTATGACACATAACAAAATAACTAAGTCCCTATACATGCCATAACTCAAAATATCAAATTCATTGGTACCCAAAATAATCAATTGATAGTGTGAGTGGATTTTCGACAGTGCTAGATTCTCGAGCTAGCTTGGTGACACTATAAGACAAGGGAAAAAAAAGGGGAGTAAGCTATATAGCTTAGTAAGTTCCCATGCAAATAATAGGCATCATAAACCAACATTTAACATACAATTAACATGATAATAATTGGCATAAATATTATTAAGATCTTATAATCATAACTTACTCAATCATAACCTTACCGAGGGTTCATCGCATAATGAGCTCATCGCGTATGAGGTTTTCATACATACCTGAGTCATTTCAAATTGGATTTACACACAATTCATCTTTGACATACTCATTAAATTACCTATTGAACCACTTGGAATATTAAAGGATACTCGAGAGTTCCGTACACACGATACCATGCCAATGCCATATCCTAGATATGGTCTTACATGGGATCTCATATCGATGCCAATAGCCCAGCTATGGTCTTACACAAAGTCTCATACCATGCCATATCCTAGATATGGCCTTACACGAAGTTTCATATAGATGCCATATCCCATATATGGTCTTACACATAGTCTCAGTAACCCTAATGTCATGACATTTGTATCCTATCTATTCCTAAGGTTCAACTGGGATTTCACTCTTGTTGTAACTTTGTCGAACACGCTTAATGGTCAATCATAATTCATACAATAGTAAAGTATTTAAAACATAATTAAAGAAATGCATTATTTACATAAGAACTTACCTCGGTACAAAAATAGTAGAAATAGGACCTACTCGTCAAACACCTTGTTTTTTCCTCAATCTAGGTCCGCACCTCATTTCTCTTGATCTATAATAGTAAATTTAAATCATTTATTATTCACATTACTCAAATCAATCCAAAAATAAATTATGGTAAAATTATATTTTTACCCCTAAACTTTGACATTTTTACACTTTGGTCCCTAGGCTCGTAAATTGAAATAGATTCAATTGCTTCGATTCCCAAGCCTAGCCAAGCCTCTTTTGTGCTTATACGGCCCACATTTTTCATTTAATCACACTTTTACACATATTTTATAACTTGTTTAGAAATTGGTCCTTTTGACATTTTCATCAAAAATCACCTAGCAAAAGTTGTTTATCTTCTATCTAACATACATTTTCTATCATTAGACATCAAAATACACAAATATTCTTCTTGGGTAAAATTTTATACTTTGATTTTCTTTCAAATTAGTCCTTGAAATAGCTAGATTAGGTTACAAGGATCTCAAAAACATAAAAATCATTAAAAACGGGGCTAGAACGAACTTCCATTCGAGCTTGGAAGATGAACAAACCCTAGCTATGGTTCCCTCTTGAGACCATGGGAAGAAGATGGACAAAATTTGGCTTTTAATTTGTTTTTTAATTCATTTATTAGCCAAATGACCAAAATGCCCCTAACTTAAAACATAAAATTTCTCTTACTTCATGTCCATTTTTGTCTACTAACTTAACAAATGGTCTAATTACCATCTAAGTACCTTTAATTTAAAATTTCATAAGAATTAGACACCTCTAGCATGTAGAACTCAACTTTTTTTTTTGCAATTTAGTCCTTTTTGCTAAATTGAATGCTCAAACGTCAAAATTTTTTAACGAAATTTTCACGAAATCATTTCATAAAACTGTAGACCATAAAAATGTAATAAAAGAAAGCTTTACTATGTTGGATTCATGCTCCTGAAACCACTGTTCCTACTAAGCCCTAAATCGTGTTATTACAATATATAAAATAAAGCAGTGTCAGCAAGTATACAGGTCAGACTATAATATAGTTACAAAGAAATAGGTAAGTACTCTGAGGATCGTACCCAAGGGAGGCGAGTACTAAAGTAGTCCTAACCTAAACACAAATAGATCTAATTAGTACTTTAAATAAATTTATTACAAATGAACGTAAAGGAAAACTTTTTGGTGGGGGTTATAAATAAAGGTAACATAAATAAAAAGAACTTCAAAAAAGTAATTTATAAACTTTATCAAATCTAGCTATGGGTGATTAGCTCACTTTGGCGGTCATAACTAATTTCTATTTTGGGTTTCTATTCAATCAACTAGACTAGTTCCTAACCTAGCAGGATCTCTTGATCTTCCACTAAACTAATGAATCAGTAAGAACTACTTATCTCTCAACTTAGTAGTCCAAACCGATTTGGGGCTAAAGTGTTCACAGATAGGTCATACTAATATTGGGTTAATTCCTACCTAAATGACTTCCAAGGTTCGTCAAGCCAAGGTTTTAAGTTCTTCCTCTCCCAAACAATTCATCCATTAAGAAAACCCTACATAGTAATCAATTAGTCACACCTCCACTTGATAATCCCCAATAAGAGGATTAGTTCCTCATGAATCTCATAAACACAATAAACTTGACAAATAATATATACATAAAGAATAAATCAAGAGTAAGGTTTAGAGAATCCTAAATTGTATTGATTGATGTACGCACAGAATTCACAAGATTTGGATCAAATCTACAACTTAGCTTCTCCGAATAACACGAATAACAATAACTGAAATAAACCTAAACCTAAAAGAAGGAAAATTTGAAAACTAAAGGTACAAAGAAAAAATAGAATATTGAAAGTCATCCTTAAAAAGTTGTTTAAGAGCCTATTTATAGGGTTAGGGTTTTCGTCGTCCTCAACCCTAGGTTAGTTAATGCTATTGTGTTTAACTTTTGATTGTGCGAACCAAAATGCCCCTTTCTTATAAGTATTTTTCGTATGAGGCTGATGTCGCGACACCCTAGTGCCTGTGTTGTGACATTGAATATGGTATGCTTAAGTTCAGGGTAGCTTTAGAGGTGTGTCGTGACATCCCATGGCTATGTCGCGACACCAAAGGCAATTATGGCAATTCCTACATTCTGCTCCCTATGTTGCAACCTCAAATTCCCCATGTAGCAACACAACAACCATTATTAAGTTCCTATTCCCTTGTATGGTCTCCTACACACTAACTAAATACGTTAGCTCACCTTTAGGCCTCATTCAGCCTGTAAGGTCAATAAAAGACTCAAAATACACTTTTTATTAAATGTAAACTAAACTATATAAACTCGACTAAAACATAATAAAAGTACTTGTATTGAAGCTCTTTTAGTGCAAAAACTAGTTTAATTTGATGGAAATCTGCTTCAAAATCAGCTTCAATGGTGTTTCTCGAGTTGTTTTCTTGAATATTCTATGACATCACTCTCCTATCTTCTTATTTTTGTCATATATACATCTTAGAATACCCTAAACACCTAAAAGTCATGTTTTCCCACAGTTCAGAATGCCAATTCAGGAAATTGACACGACATACCACATGGCTATTTGGCACCCCGTATGGCTCACACAGCCAACTGGAAGGCGTCAGCTCATGTGGCCCCTGTAACTTTCTCCGATTTTTCGATTTTCGCTCATTTTTTGTTCCTAAATTCTTTTTTAAGTATAAAAACATGAATTTAAAGGATTAGGAACATAAAATTCACAATTTACATAAATAATCACCCAAAAATGCATTAAAAAGGAGGTTAAAATATGTTACTTTTAGCACTTATTAGGGACTCAATTATATTAGTAATTATTTTCTGTAATTAATTTAATATTAATTTCTCCAATCTACGATCCTTTGGGTATGATCCTCAAAACACTTCCAAGTGTTTCGTTGTAACTAAACTATATTATAATTTGATTCGTACGCTTGCGAACACTACTGATTTAATTTATATATATTTGGTGTGATATTTAACTATAAACGATAACATGTTTATAGGCGTTCAAGTTGTTGTCATCGTTGTTGGGGATTGCGATGGTGAAATTTTTATTAGATTGATTATTGTAAAATAATATTAATCAAAAGATGAACGAGCTCGATAATGTTCTAACTTATTTTATTTTATTTTATTTTTACTATTCGAAAAAATTAAATTTTGAATTTTGAATTTTTGTAGTTAAGTAAATATTTTTATTTTAAATATTTTTAATTACCTTGTTGGTTATTGGTTTTAATTATGAATCTTGATTTTTATAGGTCAGCGTGCGAACACTACAAATTGAGTTGGTTGTACAGAGATTCAAAAAAATAATGGAGTTATAAGCAGTTTGAGTGTTCGGACGAACTCTCACCTAACCCAAACAAGTATACATCCGAGAGTGGTGGAGATCCAAGAAATCAATGAAGTTAAGATCACAAGATTGGAGACTACAATTGTTCATCCAAACTCCCTTCTGGTCGAATTTATACAAGTCATTCTCTGCAATCTTAAATTGGTAGAAATTTTAAAATGGGTGGACCAGTTAGTGAAATCTTGCCAAAAGCAAACAGAAGTAGAGATTCCATCAGAAGAGATACTTAAACAACATTTGGGAACATCTGAATAGCTAATCAAAACCCTTCACAATTTGTATAACGATAATTCAAATAAGAAAGCCTTAAACGAAAATTTCAAGCTAAATTGAAGCAATTGAATCAATTAAAGGAAGTCTTTCGGAAAAAATCTCAAGCAAGTACACCATTGGAAGAGGTCGTCCATGATGTCTTCAATTCCGATTCGAAGGACCAATGTATCACCGACAACCAATTGGAATTAAATCATGAAAATCAACAAGAGTTTGGATCCGGAGACGATCTTGGATTGAATAGGACCAAGGAAATGTCTGATCCAACTAACATAGATGTAGATGTAAAATTAGAGGTAAAGGTAGAGGAGCTACAACTGATTATAAATGAAAGTGTAGATGAGTTGGTACACTTACTAGCCATAACTGATGAGTTGCCAATCGAAGAAATCAATGAGCTCATCTCATTCTCGTTTGATGAAGAAGATAAAGCTTGGGTTGACCAAACCTTGTGCAACATGGAGGTGAAGTGGTGTAAGGTAATAATACCTTGAAAGATAATTTGTGGTTAGCTAGGATTTGACACCAAGTGGCTCGTGATGTGGATGTCTCACCAGTAAAAGATAAACTGACATCCTTGGAATCAACCAAGGATGCTAGTTTATATCTTTCGACAGATGAACAAAGACCATTCAAAATCTCGAGAACCAGCTGAAAGTTCTTTTTTAGGGGCATTATTGATCGTCTCAACTCCAAAAAAGGACTTCACTTTTAAATTTCATTTAATTTAAAATTTAATTTTTTGTTGTTTTTATTTTCAATTAGATTTTTCATGTTAGAATTGGAAGAAAATAGATTATCGAGAGCAATGGAGGAGTTAGAAGCAATTTAGGGTCAATTACAGACAATAGGAGGACTTTGACACACGTGGAAGAAGTGTAGGCAAGGTCGTGTCATGCCATACACATTCTACAGCGTGACATACACACTTTGAAACAAACATAAGGGAATGAACTTGAAACACCCCTTACTAGTATTCGACGCCGGAACAAGGTACGAGGCATTACCGGACTTAAACACAAGCAAACATACATTTTCGAGTCATAATTTTTTGTCCAAATTAAAAAAATTTATATACAATCACAATGTCCCTAATACGAGCCTACGAGGCCCAAAACATGCTTTAGAAGTGCTTCAGGACTAAACTAAGAACTTTAGAAAATTTTACATAACTTAGAAAAATTTTAACTGAACAACAGTCACACGCTCGTGTGGATATGGGACACGCCTGTGTGGGTAAGCCGTGTGGTCACACACGCCCGTGTCCCAACCCTGTGTAACTCTTTGTTTGTTACCCAAGAACAAATTGAAGACATACGGCCAAGTCACACGCCCTTGTGCTAGGCCGTGTGGTCGAATTAAAATTTATGATTTTTCATAAAATGGGTGCAAACTTCACACGTCCAGCTACACGCCCGTGCCTGAGGCCGTGTCATCTACACGGCTGAGACACACGCCCGTGTCTCTGCCCATGTGCTAAATTCTGAGCATTCTATTTTGCAGATTTAAGGTGCAAGGGACACACGGCGTAAGCGCATGCCCATGGGGTAAGCCACGTGTCACACACAGCCTAGACACATGCCCGTGTGTCTACTCGTGTGGATAAAAATAAGGCTATTTACCAAGCCATTTTGCCACCCTTTGATGCACACACCTATGCAACACAACATAGCACCAATTCAAGCATTTACATCCAACTAAATCGGCCATAACCAAGACATCAACACATCATTCACATGCTACCATCTATTATACACAAACATCACATACTTATCAATTCAAAACAAGTAAAATCCCACATCCATGAAAGACATCATCATATAAATTACTTATACCAATAGTAGTCAATTTCAAATGGCCTTATACAAAATGAACTTTCAACCAATATAAGCACTTTTAGCCAAATCAATTATGACACATAACAAAATGACCAAGTCCCCTATACATGTCATAACTCAAAATGTTAAAATCATTAGTACCAAAACAATTGTTGATAGTGTGCGTGGATCTCCGACGATCTCCAATCCCCGAGCTAGCTTAGTGACACTATAAGACAAGGGAAAAGAAGGGGAGTAAGCTTTAAAACTTAGTAAGTTCCTATGCAAATAATAAGAATCATAACCATACGTTTAACATACTATTAGCATAATGAAAATTGGCATGAATGTTATAAAATCTTATAGTTATACTTACGCAATCACAACCTTACCAAGGTTACATCACATATTGAGCTCATTACATATGAGTTTTACGTACATACCTGCACAACTTGTAACATACCATAGTCTCTCACAAATTTAACATTCCCATTGAACACTCGGAATATTAACGGATACTTAAAAATCTTGCACAAAAGTGCCAAATATGTAGCCAAAGCTACCTCATGTCTTATATTATATATAGACTCGCTCTCGAGCTATTCACAGGCCTGCTCACACAAGCTATTAGTCAAGACGTAGCTACTCAGTGCTCCTCACACAAGCTGTCAAGTATCCGCAACATATGCAGGACTACCCAGCCACTGGTAGGACGTACAAGACCAGCACCCAGATCACATAAACACATGGGTTCCTAGTGACATGTCACTTGTATCATATTCTATTCCTAAGGCTCAACTGAGAATTCTCGCTTGTCGAAACTTTTTCGAATACATCCAAATAGTCAATCACAATTCATATAATATTAAATCATTTAAAACATAAATATAACAATGCATTATTTACATACTAACTTACCTCGGTACAAAAATAGTGGAATTTGACCTAATCGTTAAACACTATGTTTTTCCCCCAGTCTAGGTTCGAACCTCATTTTTCTTGATCTATAATAACAAATTTAACTTATTTAATATACACATTATTCAATTCAGTCCAAAAATCATATTATGGAAAAATTACATTTTTTCCCCAAATGTTTCACATTTTTATAATTTAGTCCTTAGGCTCGTAAAATGATTTTCATCCAATTTCATCATTACCCAAGCCTAGTCGAATCTTTATTATACTCATACCAACCCAATTTTTTGATTTAATCATACTTTTACTACTTATTTTATAACTTTTATAAATAGGTCCTTTTTGACACTTTTATCGAAAATCACTTATAAAAAGTCATTTTTCTAACAACAAACAAGCATTTTCTACCATTAACCATCAAATACACACATTTATAACATGGGTCAAACCCTAGACCTTAATCATACCTCAAATTAGTGCTAAAAATAGGTAGATCGAGTTGCAACGACTTCAAAAATGTAAAGAGCATTAAAAACGGGGCAAGAACGGACTTACAATCGCGCTTGGAAGTGGCCAAACCCTAGCTATGGCTTTTCCTTCTAATTTTCAGCTATGGGAGGAAGAAGATGGACAAATTTTGGCTTTATTTTAGGCTTTTTTATTCATTTAATTACCAAATGACCAAAATGCCATTTTCTTAAAACATAAAATTTCTCTTACCTCAAGTCCATTTTTTGTCCACTAACTTAACAAATGGTCTAATTACCATCTGAGGACCTTCAATGTAAAATTTCATACCAATTAGACACCTCTAGCATATAGAACTCAGGTTTTATACTCTTTGCAATTTAGTCCTTTTTGTTAAATTGAGTGCTCAAACGTTAAAATTTTCAAACGAAATTTTCACAGAATCATTCCATAAAATTGTAGACCATAAAAATATAAGAAAAATAACTTTTTTCTGCATTGGATTTGTGGTCCCGAAACCACTATTCCAACTAGACCCAAAATCGGGTTGTTACAACTCTCCCCCCTTTAGGGATTTTCATCCCCGAAAATCTTACCAGAAAATAGGTTTGGGTATTGTTTTCTCATAGCTCCCTCAGGTTCCCACATAGCCTCTTCGACCCCATCTCATTGCCATAAAACTTTCACTAGGGCTATATTTTATTTCTCAATTGTTTAACTTCCCGAGCTAAAATCTTGATTGGTTCTTCACCATACGTCATATCCGGTTGAATCTCAATCTCTGTTGGTGAAATCACATGTGAGGGGTCATAACGGAATCGTTGTAACATCGACACATGAAACCCATTATAAATCCTTTCCAACTCTGTTGGTAAAGCTAACCGATATGCCATTGGCCCTGTTCTTTTAATAATCTCATACGGCCCGATGAAACATGGACTTAACTTGCCTTTACGGCCAAATCTTAGAATCTTCTTTCGCGGAGATACTTTCAGATATACTTTATCAACAATGTGAAATTCAATCTCTTTTTGTTTCAAATCTGCGTACGACTTTTGTTGATCTGAAGGCAGCTTTCAAGCAATCACAGATTACCTTTACTTTTTCTTCGGTTTCTCTAACCAAATCAACCCCGTGAATCTGTCTTTCACAAAGCTCAGCCAAATAAAACGGAGTTTGACGCTTGTGGCCATATAATGCCTCATACAGTGCCATCTTTATACTCAACTGAAAACTATTGTTATAAGTGAATTCAACCAATGGTAAATATTTCTCCAACTACCTTCGAATTCTAGAACACAAAATCGGAGCATGTCTTCAAGAATCTAAATTACTCTTTCAGACTGACCGTCAGTTTGCAGATGAAATGCAATACTAAAATTCATTTTTTTGCCCAAAGCCTCTTGTAACTTTTTCCAAAATCTTGAAGTAAACCTCGGATCTCTATCCGAAATAATAGAAATAGGCACTCTGTGCAATCTCGCAATATCAGAAATTTACAATTCAGCTAACTTACCGAGTGAGTAGTCAGTACGTACTGGAATAAAATGAGCCGATTTCATCAATCTATCAACAATAACCCAGACGCCATCTTTCTTTTTCTGAGTCAAAGGCAAAACCGATACGAAATCCATCGTAATCCTATCCCATTTCCATTCTAGTATCATCACTGGCAGAAGTAAACCCGAAGGCACTTGGTGTTCAGCTTTTACTTATTAACAAATCAAACATCTCGAAACAAACTCTGAAATATCTTGCTACATACCTGACCACCAATACAACTTCTTCAAACCATTTTACATTTTCGTACTACCTAGATGAACCGATAAACAACCACTGTGTGCCTCATGTAGAACTTTCTAAATAAGTTCATCATTTTTCAATACACATATTCTATCCCAAAACATTAAATAATCATCTGAACCGATCTAAAAATCTGTGTTACCACACGATTCACATTGAACTCTTTTGGCTTGCAATTCACTATCATTTTTCTGAGCTTCACAAATTTGCTGAATAAATACCGGTCTAGCCCTCAACTCAGCCAAAATTGAACCATCATTAGACAAGGTCAATCTCGTATTCATAGCTTTCAAAGCAAACAAAGACTTTCTACTCAAAGCATCAGCGACTGCATTCGCCTTTCCCGGATGATAGTTGATCACTAATTCATAATCCGTCAGTAACTCGAGTCATCTCCGTTGTCACAAGTTCAAATCCTCCTGAGTCATCAAATATTTTAAACTCTTATGATCTGTAAAAATATGAAATTTCTCACCGTACAAATGATAACTCCAAATTTTAAAAGCAAAAATGATGGCGGCCAATTCCAAATCGAGGCATAAGGTACCACTTTACATTCTTGCATCAACACACAACCCAAACCATTCAATGAAGCATCACTATAAATTACAAATTCTTTTCCTAGTTCAGGTTGTACTAAAACCGGTGCCTCAGTCAGTAATGCTTTCAATTTCTCAAAACTTTGCTGACATTTTTGGGACCATTCAAATTTAACATCTTTTTGCAACAACTTGGTCATAAAAGTAGCAATCATCGAGAATCCTTTGACAAAACATCGGTAATAACCGGCTAAGCCTAAAAAGCTTCTAACTTTAGATACATTCCTCGGTGGTTTCCAATCAACAATTGCCGAAATCTTACTTGGATCAACCCGAATACCATCACTTGAAACAATATGTCCCAAAAATCTAACTTCTCGGAGCCAAAACTCACTTTTACTGAATTTAGCAAACAACTGCTTATCTCTCAATGTCTACAATACAGTTCTCAAGTGCTCGGTATGCTCGGACTCATCTCAAGAATAAATCAGAATATCATCGATGAACATAACCACAAACTTATCTAAGTACGGTCGAAAAATTCTATTCATCAAGTCCATAAAAATAGGAGGAGCATTAGTTAGTCCGAAAGGCATAACAAGAAATTCATAGTGCCCATACCTTGTCCTAAAAGTGGTTTTTGGCACATCCAACTCTTTAACTCTCAACTGATAGTAGCTAGACCTCAAATCAATCTTTGAGAATACCGTGGCTCCTTTCAACTGATCAAACAAGTCATCAATCCTCGGAAAAGGATACTTGTTCTTTATAGTCACCTTGTTGAGCTGTCGGTTATCGATACAAAGTCTTATAGATCCGTCTTTCTTCTTTACAAATAACACTGTGCACCCTAGGGAGAAAAACTCGGTCTCTTAAAACCCTTATCTGTCAACTCTTGCAACTAAGCTTTCAATTCCTTCAATTCAGTCGGGGCCATCCTATACGGAGCAATCGATATCGGTGAAGTCCCAGGTACTAAATAGATAGCGAACTCCACTTTCTAGGAACACATCCGGATATTCACAAACTATCAGCACTGATTCAATTTTCAATTCAGACATCTTTGTATTCAACACATAAGCAGACATAGACGAAATCACAATAGGCAGTTCACTTGATTCATCGATTTCAACCCAAAGAACCTCACCACCTTCACATTTCAATTCAATAGTTTTCTATCTACAATTTACTACGGCATCATGCAATGTCAACCAGTCCATACCCAAAATAACATCAAATTCATCAAATGGAAACAATATTAGGTCGGGCGGAAAATAGTGACCTCGAATCATTAAAAGGCAATTCTTGCAAACTTTATCAACTAGCACATATTTGCCTAAGAGGTTTGACATTTTAATCCCAAATTCAGTAGACTCAATAGGCAAATTCTTACTAGATACCAAATTCACACAAATGTAAGAATGAGTCGATCCAGGATCAACCAATGTAATAACATTAGTATTATAAAGAGAAAATGTACCAGTAATCACATCGGGAGACGATGCATCCTCACGAGCACGAATGGCATAGGCTCTAGTAGGTGTTTTGGCCTCAGATCTTACAGTTGTATCTTTCGTCACACCTTTACTGCAAGTTCTATTCCTGGTATTTCTTGGTCGGCTACCTCTATTGGTAGTATTACTGTAACACCCCGAACCCGAGACCGTCACCGGGGTCGAACACGAGGTGTTAACAGACTTTTAAAAATTTTCCAGACACTGCCAATCTGCGTAATAGTCGCTTTAAAAATCATATCTTGAGTTTCACAACTCGAAAATCAGTTTCGTGATTTTTCCCTGAAACTAGACTCATATTCCCATCTAAATATTTTTTTCTAGAATTTTTGGTCGGGCCAATTAGTACAGTTTATTAGTAAAAGTCTCCCATGTTACAGGGATCGACTACCCTGACCTTTGCACATTACGACTTGGATATCTCCTTGTACAGGGCTCCAATACTGATGCCGTTTGTTTCTATAGAAACTAGACTCAGAGAGGAATCTATACATATATGGTATGACTTCTAATTATCTCTGGTTAATTTATAATGAATTTCCAAAGTCGGAACAGGAAATCCAGAAACCGTTCTGGCCCTGTCTCATGAGAACCTGAATATCTCTTAACATACTGTCCGTATGATTGTTTCGTTACTTTCCTATGAAAGTAGATTCATCAAGGTTTGTTTACATAATTTATTCACTATTTAATTCCATTCCTACTATTTTTAGTGATTTTCCAAATCTACATCACTGCTGCTGTCAGCATCTGCCTTTAAGGTAGACTTTACCTATTTCATGGTTTCCATGATTCAACTAGCCCTTCTTGCATAAATAGCACAATTTATGATAGTGATTAACCATTCCTATGGCTAATCCTTGTCAAGCATATCCACACCGAATGATTATAACATTATACTCAAACACATATAAGCCATTTTCACATGGCTATCCAAAATTATACAAGTCCAAAGGGTCCACGACCCACAACAAACGGGTAGTCCTATACATGCCATTTCGAAGTTCAACCAAAATTGTACCAAAAGGAGGCTTTGATAGTGTGGGTGACTTTGACCTCAAGATCCCGAGTCCGATAGCTGGAGAACCAAATCTATAAAACAGAGGAGCAATGAAACGGAGTAAGCAATTTATGCTTAGTAAGTTTTGAGCAAGGAATTCCAGCACAACAAAAGTATAGCATTCATATAGCTAAACGGATAATTTCATATGCACAAATTTACGATATCGTACTTGCTTCTCATTATCAACCCTTATGTACATACACAAAAGATCAACTCAGCCAAAGGCCGGTAGCTCGTTTATCAACTGAGCGAATACTTATTTGTAAGGGCTCAACTAAATTCAAGCACATACGAAACATACCTCAATGTTGGGATGTTTCGAGAGTATTAACTGGAATTTTACAGCAAGTTCATTCATTCCCAAATCACGTACCTTCGGAATTTAACCGGATATAGCTCCTCGTTCAAATGCCTTCGGGACATAGCCCGGTTATAGTAATTCGCACAAATGCCTTCGGGACTTAACCCGGATTTAGTAACTCACACAAATGCCTTCGGGCTTAGCCCGGAATTAGTATCTCGCACAAATGCCTTCGGGCTTAGCCCGGAATTAGTATCTCGCACAAATGCCTTCGGGCTTAGCCCGGAATTAGTATCTCGCACAAATGCCTTCGGATCTTAGTCCGGATATTGTCACTTAGCACAAGCCTTCGGGACTTAGCCCGGACATCATTCAAATAACCATGCACATTTAACAATAAATCATGGCCCATTCGTATTTCATTTTCGTTAGCAAAACTCAAACACAAGACATTTATCATTCTTGCAAATTCGGCTCAATAGCCACACAAAGAGCATGATTTTAATTTGCTTAAAACATGATCTAATCACATCATAATTTAAGCTCTCTTACTCAAGAACTTACCTCGGGTGTTGTCGAACGATTCCGATAGCTATTCGACCACTTTTTCCTTCCCTTTATCGGATTTAGTTCCCCTTTGCTCTTGAGCTTAATTAAACAAATAAATTGATTTAATCATTTGAGCATCGAAAAGAGGAACACAAGGCACTTAGCCCATATTTATACATTAGACATTAAAGTCACATATGTACGGAATCATGAATCAAACTCAACATTTTAGCTAATTTTTCCCCCTTGGCCGAATATGCATGTCTATTTTGGGGCCGATTTCAACACTTAATACATTCTACAAGTATGGTCACTTGTATTGACTAAACACCCTTTTGTTTCAAGTTCAAAACTTGGCTAATACACACATATACACACTAGTAAAGCATCCTCTCCCTTTCCATCAATTTAACACATGCATTGCTCATTAACATGCAAAAGTTATATTCGGCCTTAGCACACAACTTGCTAGCCGATTCTTCTCCATTTAGCAACCAATGCACGTATGTGCTCACTCAAAAATGCTAAAAAGGAGGTTCAAGAATCATCAAGCCACCATCACATGCATCATTAACAAGCTTCATATTTAGCATGCAATGGCATTAACACAAACTCCACCTAGGCCGAATCTTAACTCATCCTCATGCCTCATCACCACAACATCAAACATCAACCAAGAATGATGCATCCATGGCCGAGTGTCATTTCCATCACATAGCAAGATTTAGACCATGGGCTAGGTAGAACTCAAGCTAACAACTAAAACATGCATGCATCTCATGGAACATCATCAAACATACCTTAGCCTAGCTACATGCATGGCCGAACCTCTTCAACCTTTCTTCTTCCTTCCTCCTTAAAATTTTTGGCCAAGGATGAACCAAAGGATGAGCATTTTTTTTTCTTTGTTTTTTTCTTTCTAGTTTCGGCTAAATGAAGATGAGAAAGGATGAACAAAAATTTTCTCCTTTCTTTTCTTTAGCTCACGGCAATGGGGGGGGAAACAACTACACACATTTTTTTTTTGTATTCATCATACTCCTTTTCATTATTTTATGCCCATGCCCCTTATTTTATTTTTTTTCTACATACCTCACTAGGCCAACATGTTCCCAACATGTTTCCACCCATAGCATGGCCAACCACTAGCTCAAATTTTGGGTAATTTGACATGCAAACCCATCATTTTCACAACATGCATTAATAGACCATTTTAAATTAGCCTATCATATTTTCACCATGTCTCATATCAATACCTATTTAATAATTTCTCATGCAATTGGCAAAATTGGAGAATGAAACTTCCACATACTCATGTACACACATAATAAGCATAGAATATGGAAATCAATTATTTTTATGACTCGGTTTTGTGGTCCCGAAACCACTTCCCGACTAGGGTCAATTTTGGGCTGTCACAACTCTCCCCCACTTAAGAAATTTTCGTCCCCGAAAATCTTACCGGTAAATAGGTTTGGGTATCGTTCTTTCATCGAGCTCTCGGTTTCCCAAGTAGCTTCCTCGATCCCGTGTTTGAGCCATAACACCTTCACTAACGGAACCCTTTTGTTTCGCAACTCCTTCACTTCACGAGCTAGGATATGCATCGGCTCTTCTTCATAACTCATATCGGCTTGAATTTCAACCTCTGATGGGCTAATTATGTGCGATGGATCAGATCGATAGCGTCGAAGCATCGAAACATGAAAGACGTCGTGAATCTTTTCAAGCTCAGGGGGAAAAATCAATCTATACGCAACCGGACCAACTCGTTCGGAGATTTCGTACGGCCCAATGAATCTCGGGCTCAACTTGCCCTTACGGCCAAACCTGAGTACCTTTTTCCAAGGCAAAACTTTAAGGAACACTTTATCTCCCACCTGATATTCAATGTCCTTTCGTTTCAAATCCGCATACGATTTTTGACGATCTGTGTCTGCTTTCAGACTTTCACGGATTACCTTTACTTTCTGTTCAGCATCCTTAATCAAATCAACTCCAAAAATTTTACTTTCACCGAGCTCGGTCCAAAACAACGGTGTACGGCATTTACGACCGTACAAAGCCTCGTAAGGTGCCATCTTAATACTTGATTGAAAACTATTATTGTAAGCGAATTCAATCAAAGGTAAATACCGTTCCCATGAACTACTGAACTCGAGGATGCAACATCTCAACATATCCTCAAGTATCTGAATTATCCGCTCAGATTGACCATCGGTTTGGGGATGAAAAGCAGTGCTAAAATGCAGCTTGGTACCCAAAGCTTCTTGCAATTTCCTCCAAAATCGCGAGGTGAATCTTGGATCTCTATCCGTCAATTCTTACAACTGAGCTTTCAACTCTTTTAACTCGGTGGGTGCCATACGATACGGAGCTATCGAAATCGGCGTAGTCCCAGGTACAAGCTCAATACCAAACTCTACCTCCCGAACAGGTGGTAAACCCGGTAATTCTTCAGGAAAAACATCCGGGTATTCACAAACCACCAGCACAGATTCGGGTTACTTGTCTAATTCTTTGTCATCCAGTACATACGCAAGGTATGCTTCGCACCCTTTTCTTACATATTTCTGGGCCAACATTGCTGATATTACAGCTGGCATCCCCTCCAAGTCCGTAGACTCAACTTGGATTACTTCGTTATTTGCGCACCTCAAATCAATAGTCTTGCTTTTCCAATTCACAACCGCATCATGCGCGGTCAACCAATCCAAACCAAAAATAACATCAAATTCATCAAACGGCAAAAGCATCAAGTCCGTCGGAAAACAGGAACCTCGAATTTCTAGAGGACATTTCTTACACACTTTGTCGACCAGCACGTAACGACCCAAGGGATTTGACACCCGAATTACGAACTCAGTAGACTCAATAGGTAAAGTCTTACTGGATGCTAAGGTTTCACATATGTAAGAATGAGTAGAACCGGGGTCAATCAAAGCAATTACATTAGTATCCAAGAGAGTAAAAGTACCAGTAATAACATCAGGCGAAGAAGCATCCTCGCGAGCACGTATAGCATAAGCTCTAGCAGGCGCACGAGCCTCGGATCTGGTCGTAGCATCTCTAGATCCTCTCTGACCACCACCAGCATTGCCCGTATTTTCAGATGGTCTACCTCGAGCAGTGGTAGCACCCGGTTTCCCACTCTGATTTACATTCTGTTCAGACAACCTCGGGCAATCTTTAATGAAGTGGTCAACTGCTCCGCACTTGTAACAGGAGCGGTCAGGGAATCTACAACTCCCCGAATGCCATGTACCGCAATATCGACATTTCATTCTGTCTCGACGTTCATCCCCAACACTGGCGACCGAAGTGCCTCGTGTACCCACAGGGGGTCGATCACGATCTCGTCTAAAAAGGCTCGAAGTGCCTCTCGACCAGCCCACATCATCTCGAAATTTCTTCGATGCCTGTTGAAGAGACTTTCCCGAGGATCTTTTACGAAACTCTCCAGTTCCCTCATCAACTTTTTGTTTTTCTTTTCTAAGCTCTTCGGCTTTACAAGCTCGCTCGACAAGTACTACGAATTCTCGTATTTCAAGAACGCCAACGAACATTTTTATATCTTCATTTAGCCCATCCTCGAAGCGTTTACACATGATAGCCTCGGACGAAACAAATTCCCGAGCGTATTTGCTAAGTCTAACAAATTTTCGCTCGTAATCAGTAACCGACATGGAACCTTGCTTAAGCTCAAGAAATTCCTTCCGTTTTTGATCAACAAATCTCTGACTGATATACTTTTTCCGAAACTCAGTTTGGAAAAACTCCCAAGTTACTTGCTCTCGGGGCACAACAGAAGTCAGAGTACTCCACCAATAGTAGGCAGAATCGCGTAGCAAGGAGATAGTACACTTTAGGCATTCATCGGGTGTACAAGATAGCTCATCGAGTACCCAGATAGTGTTGTCCAACCAAAATTCAGCTTGCTCGGCATCGTCGCTATCCGTAGCCTTAAATTCAGTAGCCCCATGTTTTCGGATTCTGTCAACTGGGGGCTTATTTGACCTTATTTGGTCAGTTACCGGAGGTATTGTAGGTGCGGGGGTGGTATTAGTCGGGAATGGAGGTTGTGGAACAGCCGTATTAGTTCGAATGTATTGGTTGAACCAATCATTCATCACGCTATAGAAAGCTTGTCTAGCTTCATCACTCGGGTTACTAGCATTAGGTTGAGAGTCCGCCGGCACTGTCCCTTGTGCGGGAGCAGGCGCCACACTCTCAAGATCATCAGCTACCTCTCGGTCGGGATCGGGATCCATTACTATAAATTAACACATTTGCAAATGTCAGAAATCACCACACTATCCAATAATCACATAAAATGGCATGTATAGCTAGACCCAACGCATTACGGTAGTCCTAGAATCGACTAAACCGTAGCTCTGATACCAATCAAATGTAACACCCCGAACCCGAGACCGTCACCGGGGTCGAACACGAGGTGTTAACAGACTTTTAAAAATTTTCCAGACACTTCCAATCTGCGTAATAGTCACTTTAAAAATCATATCTTGAGTTTCACAACTCGAAAATCAGTTTCGTGATTTTTCCCTGAAACTAGACTCATATGTCCATCTACATATTTTTTTCTAGAATTTTTGGTCGGGCCAATTAGTACAGTTTATTAGTCAAAGTCTCCCATGTTACAGGGATCGACTACCCTGACCTTTGCGCATTACGACTTGGATATCTCCTTGTACAGGGCTCCAATACTGATGCCGTTTGTTTCTATAGAAACTAGACTCAGAGAGAAATCTATACATATATGGTATGACTTCTAATTATCTCTGGTTAATTTATAATGAATTTCCAAAGTCGGAACAGGAAATCCAGAAACCGTTCTGACCCTGTCTCACGAGAACCTGAATATCTCTTAACATACTGTCCGTATGATTGTTTCGTTACTTTCCTATGAAAGTAGATTCATCAAGGTTTGTTTACATAATTTATTCACTATTTAATTCCATTCCTACTATTTTTAGTGATTTTCCAAATCTACATCACTGCTGCTGTCAGCATCTGCCTTTAAGGTAGACTTTACCTATTTCATGGTTTCCATGATTCAACTAGCCCTTTTTGCATAAATAGCACAATTTATGATAGTGATTAACCATTCCTATGGCTAATCCTTGTCAAGCATATCCACACCGAATGATTATAACATTATACTCAAACACATATAAGCCATTTTCGTATGGCTATCCAAAATTATACAAGTCCAAAGGGTCCACGACCCACAACAAACGGGTAGTCCTATACGTGCCATTTCGAAGTTCAACCAAAATTGTACCAAAAGGGGGCTTTGATAGTGTGGGTGACTTTGACCTCAAGATCCCGAGTCCGATAGCTGGAGAACCAAATCTATAAAACAGAGGAGCAATGAAACGGAGTAAGCAATTTATGCTTAGTAAGTTTTGAGCAAGGAATTCCAGCACAACAAAAGTATAGCATTCATATAGCTAAACGGATAATTTCATATGCACAAATTTACGATGTCGTACTTGCTTCACATTATCAACCCTTATGTACATACACAAAAGATCAACTCAGCCAAAGGCCGGTAGCTCGTTTATCAACTGAGCGAATACTTATTTGTAAGGGCTCAACTAAATTCAAGCACATACGAAACATACCTCAATGTTGGGATGTTTCGAGAGTATTAACTGGAATTTTACAGCAAGTTCATTCATTCCCAAATCACGTACCTTCGGAATTTAACCGGATATAGCTCCTCGTTCAAATGCCTTCGGGACATAGCCCGGTTATAGTAATTCGCACAAATGCCTTCGGGACTTAACCCGGATTTAGTAACTCGCACAAATGCCTTCGGGCTTAGCCCGGAATTAGTATCTCGCACAAATGCCTTCGGGCTTAGCCCGGAATTAGTATCTCGCACAAATGCCTTCGGGCTTAGCCCGGAATTAGTATCTCGCACAAATGCCTTCGGATCTTAGTCCGGATATTGTCACTTAGCACAAGCCTTCGGGACTTAGCCCGGACATCATTCAAATAACCATGCACATTTAACAATAAATCATGGCCCATTCGTATTTCATTTTCGTTAGCAAAACTCAAACACAAGACATTTATCATTCTTGCAAATTCGGCTCAATAGCCACACAAAGAGCATGATTTTAATTTGCTTAAAACATGATCTAATCACATCATAATTTAAGCTCTCTTACTCAAGAACTTACCTCGGGTGTTGTCGAACGATTCCGATAGCTATTCGACCACTTTTTCCTTCCCTTTATCGGATTTAGTTCCCCTTTGCTCTTGAGCTTAATTAAACAAATAAATTGATTTAATCATTTGAGCATCGAAAAGAGGAACACAAGGCACTTAGCCCATATTTATACATTAGACATTAAAGTCACATATGTACGGAATCATGAATCAAACTCAACATTTTAGCTAATTTTTCCCCCTTGGCCGAATATGCATGTCTATTTTGGGGCCGATTTCAACACTTAATACATTCTACAAGTATGGTCACTTGTATTGACTAAACACCCTTTTGTTTCAAGTTCAAAACTTGGCTAATACACACATATACACACTAGTAAAGCATCCTCTCCCTTTCCATCAATTTAACACATGCATTGCTCATTAACATGCAAAAGTTATATTCGGCCTTAGCACACAACTTGCTAGCCGATTCTTCTCCATTTAGCAACCAATGCACGTATGTGCTCACTCAAAAATGCTAAAAAGGAGGTTCAAGAATCATCAAGCCACCATCACATGCATCATTAACAAGCTTCATATTTAGCATGCAATGGCATTAACACAAACTCCACCTAGGCCGAATCTTAACTCATCCTCATGCCTCATCACCACAACATCAAACATCAACCAAGAATGATGCATCCATGGCCGAGTGTCATTTCCATCACATAGCAAGATTTAGACCATGGGCTAGGTAGAACTCAAGCTAACAACTAAAACATGCATGCATCTCATGGAACATCATCAAACATACCTTAGCCTAGCTACATGCATGGCCGAACCTCTTCAACCTTTCTTCTTCCTTCCTCCTTAAAATTTTTGGCCAAGGATGAACCAAAGGATGAGCATTTTTTTTTCTTTGTTTTTTTCTTTCTAGTTTCGGCTAAATGAAGATGAGAAAGGATGAACAAAAATTTTCTCCTTTCTTTTCTTTAGCTCACGGCAATGGGGGGGAAACAACTACACACATTTTTTTTTTGTATTCATCATACTCCTTTTCATTATTTTATGCCCATGCCCCTTATTTTATTTTTTTCCTACATACCTCACTAGGCCAACATGTTCCCAACATGTTTCCACCCATAGCATGGCCAACCACTAGCTCAAATTTTGGGTAATTTGACATGCAAACCCATCATTTTCACAACATGCATTAATAGACCATTTTAAATTAGCCTATCATATTTTCACCATGTCTCATATCAATCCCTATTTAATAATTTCTCATGCAATTGGCAAAATTGGAGAATGAAACTTCCACATACTCATGTACACACATAATAAGCATAGAATATGCAAATCAATTATTTTTATGACTCGGTTTTGTGGTCCCGAAACCACTTCCCGACTAGGGTCAATTTTGGGCTGTCACAACTCTCCCCCACTTAAGAAATTTTCGTCCCCGAAAATCTTACCGGTAAATAGGTTTGGGTATCGTTCTTTCATCGAGCTCTCGGTTTCCCAAGTAGCTTCCTCGATCCCGTGTTTGAGCCATAACACCTTCACTAACGGAACCCTTTTGTTTCGCAACTCCTTCACTTCACGAGCTAGGATATGCATCGGCTCTTCTTCATAACTCATATCGGCTTGAATTTCAACCTCTGATGGGCTAATTATGTGCGATGGATCAGATCGATAGCGTCGAAGCATCGAAACATGAAAGACGTCGTGAATCTTTTCAAGCTCAGGGGGAAAAATCAATCTATACGCAACCGGACCAACTCGTTCGGAGATTTCGTACGGCCCAATGAATCTCGGGCTCAACTTGCCCTTACGGCCAAACCTGAGTACCTTTTTCCAAGGCAAAACTTTAAGGAACACTTTATCTCCCACCTGATTTTCAATGTCCTTTCGTTTCAAATCCGCATACGATTTTTGACGATCTGTGTCTGCTTTCAGACTTTCACGGATTACCTTTACTTTCTGTTCAGCATCCTTAATCAAATCAACTCCGGGGGTGGATTACAGGTGGCTTACTCAGCCTCACAGGATCAGTAACTGATGGCATTACTGGCTCCGGGGGTGGATTATTCAAATTCGGGAATTGTTGGACAGCCGGATTGGTTCGGGCATACTGCGCGACCCACTCATTCATCATGGTAAAGAAGGCTTGTTTAGCCCCCTCACCTTGATTATTCGCAGATGACTGAGGTTCAACAGGCGGTGTCCCTTGTGCAGGAGCAGCCGCTACACTTTCAATGTCATCCGCCAAGGTTCTCTCTACACCGGGATCCATTTACTAATCAAAACATAAATTTTAACCGTCAGAAGTCATCACACAGTTAAACATTAACATTCGGCATGTATAGCTAGACTCATACGTGCTATGGTAGTCCTAGAACCGACTAAACCATAGCTCTGATACCAATCAAATGTAACACCCCGAACCCGAGACCGACACCGGAGTCGAACACGAGGTGTTAACAGACTTTAAACCCTTTATAAAAATATTTCTCAGACACTGCCAATCTGCGTACTAGTCGCTTTAAAAATCATATCTTGAGTTTCACAACTCGAAAATCAGTTTCGTGATTTTTCCCTGAAACTAGACTCATATGCCCATCTACATATTTTTTTCTAGAATTTTTGGTCGGGCCAATTAGTACAGTTTATTAGTCAAAGTCTCCCATGTTACAGGAATCGACTACACTGACCTTTGTGCATTACGACCTGGATATCTCCCTGCACAGAGCTTCAATACTGATGCCGTTTGTTTCTATAGAAACTAGACTCAGAGAGGAATCTATCCATATATGGTATGACTCCTAATTGTCTCTGGTTAATTTATAATGAATTTGCAAAGTCGGAACAGGGAATCCATAAACCGTTCTGGCCCTGTCTCACGAGAACCTGAATATCTCTTAACATACTGTCCATATGATCCTTTCGTTGCTTCTATATGAAAATAGACTCATCGAGCTTCGAATACATAATTTATTCATCAATTAATTCCACTCCTACTATTTTTAGTGATTTTTCAATCTCACGTCACTGCTGCTGCCAGCATCTGTTACGAAAGCAACTATGCCCATTTCGTGATTTCTCCTTGATCTAACTAGTAATTCGTCATACATATCACAAATTATGATCATGACTAGCCATGCCAAAGGCTAATCATTGTCAAACATCCCCCTACTACACTATTGCCATATCATGAATTTTAACACCAAAATAATCAACCATGACATGTGGCATAAAAAGGTCGAATTATCAAGATTTACGACCTAACGTTATGAAACCAAACCCAACCGAACATTTATGCCATTTTCGCATGGCTAAAAGTTTACATACCAAAGTTCAAACACAACATAATAGCCTATACATGCCGAAATGTTCTCCTAGGCCAACTAAGAAGAAAGTACCAAAACTTGCTAGCCGGTGTGATGACTTCGACGACGGCACGATCACACAAAAAGAGACGAGTCCAAGAAACCTAGAATAGGTGACAAGCAAACACCGAATGAGTATATAACTCAGTAAGCCATAAGCATTCCACAACCATCCATTAATAAAATTATCACAACAGGAAACAATGAAATGAGGTTAAGTACTCCATCCATACCAAACTATACCATAGTTCCCTAAACCCTATGGTTCAATCTCATACCAAGTCCTACATTGGCCTTTCATACATCATTTTATTTTCGTTACAATTATACAGTTAAACGAACTTTCACCTATTCCACAATGAACCTTATGTACGTGACTTCAACTATAATCGTCACATAGGTTCAAAACTTACCAAGCTCAACTCCAAATATAAACATAGCGCCTATTAGCCATGAACTCAAGGTACTTACCTTTTCCGCTGTCCAAAATCGACTCGGTAAAGTCGCACCCTTAATGTAAATAATTTATAGAAAATATATATTGGGTTCGCACACATAGTGCTCAATAATCAACCGCGCACACTTAGTGCCATGCACTTTAAACTCACACACTTAGTGTCATGCATTTCAAGTTCGCACACTTACCTTTCCCGCTGTCCAAAATCAACTCGGTAAGGTCGCACCCTTAATGTAAATAATTTATAGAAAATATATATTGGGTTCGCACACATAGTGCTTAATAATCAACCACGCACACTTAGTGCCATGTACTTTAAACTCGCACACTTAGTGCTGTACAATTTAAACCCGCACACTTAGTGCCAATCTCATGACCGTGAACACTTATTGCCCGCACACTTAGTGCCGAAAACCAGCCACTCAATAGGCTTCACTTCCTTTTTACATTCGACAAATTTCATCTCTACTTACATATACATTTGTATACATTTCATCTCATTAAACACAATGGTATAGGTATTACGATCCTTTAAATCAATACCAAAGATATGCTTAATGACTTACTTGTGTTGGGTAAGATGGTTCCAACTCGGCTACTCGATGATCTTTTCTTTGCCTTTGCTCGATTCTCCTCCTTTAACTCCTTGAGCTTAATCAATAAATCAACTAGTTTAACCGCCTTGCTAATTATTTACAATCCAATTACACATGCATATGTATGTTAGTATATTCGGCAATCACCCTTACTAATCACCCACTTGATCAATTATAGAGAATCAAAGTTAATATCACAATGTGTACCCTATATGGCCCATTATACATAATCAAATTTAACATCATCTATATATTTACTCATATGGCCGAATATACCTAATCATACATACACCTAACCAAAAATAATTTCTAAAATCTTTATATCATTTATACACTAGTAAAGCATCCTCTTCCTTTCCATCAATTTAGCACATGCATTACTCATTAACCTACAAAAATTATATTCGGCCTTAGCACACAACTTGCTAGCCGATTCTTCCCCATCTAGCAACCAATGCACATATGTGCTCACTCAAAAATGCTAAAAAAAAGATTCAAGAATCATCAATCCACCATCACATGCATCATTAACAAGCTTCATATTTAGCATGCAATGGCATTAACACAAACTCCACCTAGGCCGAATCTTAACTCATCTTCATGCCTCATCACCACAACATCAAACATCAAAATACCAACCAAGAATGTAACATGCATGGCCGAATATCATCTCCATCATTTAACAAAGTTTGAACCATGGCTAGGTAGATTTCAAACTTACAACTTAAAATATACATGAATCTCAAAGAATAATATCACACATACCTCAATCTAGTTACATGCATGGCCAAACTTCCTCCTAATTCTCTTCCAAACCAAACATGAAGCAAGAACTCCTTCCTCCTCCCTTAGAATTTTCGGTCAAAAGAGGATGAAAAAGGATGAACAAGTTTTTCTTTTCCTTTCTTTAGCTCACGGCAATGGGGGGGAAACAACCACTCATTTTTTTGTTTTTCCTTTCTTTATTACCCATACTCCTTATTTTATTTTTTTCCTACATACCTCACTAGGCCAACATGTTCCCAACATGTTTCCACCCATAGCATGGCCAACCACTAGCTCAAATTTTGGGTAATTTGACATGCAAACCCATCATTTTCACAACATGCATTAATAGACCATTTTAAATTAGCCTATCATATTTTCACCATGTCTCATATCGATCCCTATTTAATAATTTCTCATGCAATTGGCAAAATTGGAGAATGAAACTTCCACATACTCATGTACACACATAATAAGCATAGAATATGAAAATTAATTATTTTTATGACTCGGTTTTGTGGTCCCGAAACCACTTCCCGACTAGGGTCAATTTTGGGCTGTTACAACTCTCCCCCACTTAAGAAATTTTCGTCCCCGAAAATCTTACCGGTAAATAGGTTTGGGTATCATTCTTTCATCGAGCTCTCGGTTTCCCAAGTAGCTTCCTCGATCCCGTGTTTGAGCCATAACACCTTCACTAACGGAACCCTTTTGTTTCGCAACTCCTTCACTTCACGAGCTAGGATACGCATTGGTTCTTCTTCATAACTCATATCGGCTTGGATTTCAACCTCTGATGGGCTAATTATGTGCGATGGATCAGATCGATAGCGTCGAAGCATCGAAACATGAAAGACGTCGTGAATCGTTTCAAGCTCAGGGGGCAAAATCAATCTATACGCAACCAGACCAACTCGTTTGGAGATTTCGTACGGCCCAATGAATCTCGGGCTCAACTTGCCCTTACGGCCAAACCTGAGTACCTTTTTCCAAGGCGAAACTCTAAGGAACACTTTGTCTCCCACCTGATATTCAATGTCCTTTCATTTCAAGTCCGCATACGATTTCAAACGATCTGTGGCTGCCTTCAGACTTTCACAGATTACCTTTACTTTCTGTTCGGCATCTTTAATCAAATCAACTCCGAAAATTTTACTTTCACCGAGCTCGGTCCAAAACAATGGTGTACGGCATTTACGATCGTACAAAGCCTCGTAAGGTGACATCTTAATACTTGATTGAAAACTATTGTTGTAAGTGAATTCAATCAAAGGTACATACCGTTCCCATGAACCACTAAACTCAAGGATGCAGCATCTCAGCATATCCTCGAGTATCTGAATTATCCGCTCGGATTGACCATCGGTTTGGGGATGAAAAGCGGTGCTAAAATGCAGCTTGGTACCCAAAGCTTCTTGCAATTTCTTCCAAAATCGCGAGGTGAATCTCGGATCTCTATCCGACACGATAGAAATAGGTACTCCATGAAATCTCACAATCTGAGAAACATACAATTCGGCTAGTTTATCCAATGAAAAATCCGTACGCACGGGGATAAAGTGAGCCGACTTAGTCAGTCTATCAACAACAACCCAAATCGCATCCTTCTTACTTGTTGACAATGGTAGTCCGGACACAAAGTCCATTATGACTCGATCCCATTTCCACTCGGGTATCATGATCGGCTGAAGTAATCCTGAAGGCACTTGATGTTCCGTTTTCACTTGTTGACATATTAAACATCTCGAAACAAAGTCGAAGATGTCCTGTTTCATACCATGCCACCAAAACCGTCGTTTCAAATCGTTGTACATTTTGGTACTCCCCGGGTGAATTGACATTCGGCTACAATGAGCTTCGTTCAGAATCATCGAAATGAGTTCTGAATTTCTTGGAACACACAACCGACTTCTGAACCTCAAACAATCGTCATCATCAATTTGAAATTCGGATTCCATATTTGGAATACATTCAGCCCGTTTTGCAACCGATTCATCGTCGACTTTCTGAGCTTCACGAATTTGATGAATCAATGATGGTTTGGCCTTTAATTCAGCTACTAACACATTGTCGGGTAGAACAGACAAGTGCACATTCATCGCTCGTAAAGCAAACAGCGATTTCCGGCTTAAGGCATCCGCAACCACATTAGCCTTTCCCGGGTGGTAATCGATGACAAGCTCGTAATCTTTCAACAACTCAAGCCAACGTCTTTGTCGCAGATTTAAGTCTCTTTGAGTCATCAAATATTTGAGACTTTTGTGATCCGAAAATACATGGCACTTTTCGCCAAACAAGTAATGTCGCCATATTTTCAAAGCGAATACGATGGCGGCTAGTTCGAGATCATGGGTTGGATAATTTCTCTCGTGTGGCTTCAATTGTCTCGACGCATAGGCCACAACTCGGCCTTCTTGCATCAATACGCAACCCAACCCGAGTAGGGATGCGTCACTATAAATGACAAACTCTTTGCCTGATTCGGGTTGCACTAAAATTGGAGCTTCAATCAAATGAGTTTTCAGTTGATCGAAGCCTTTCTGACATTTCTCCGTCCATTTGAACTTAGCATCCTTTTGAAGTAGCTTCGTCATTGGTGTGGCTATCATCGAGAAACCTTTGACAAATCGTCGGTAATAACCGGCGAGTCCCAAAAAGCTCCGAACCTCAGTAATATTTCTTGGAGGCTTCCAATTAAGTATGGCTGAAATTTTGTTCGGGTCAACTCGAATACCCGATGCGGATACCACATGACCCAAGAAGCTAACCTCTCTTAACCAGAACTCACACTTACTGAACTTAGCATATAACTGCTTATCCCGCAAAATTTGCAACACCAGTCTCAGGTGCCCAGCATGTTCGGTCTCATCTCTTGAATAGACCAAGATGTCATCAATGAACACAACTACGAACCGATCCAAATGTGGTTTGAAGATCCGATTCATCAAATCCATAAATACCGCAGGGGCATTAGTGAGCCCAAACGGCATCACTAAGAACTCGTAGTGACCATATCTCGTCCTGAAGGCAGTTTTGGGTATGTCCGATTCTCGAATTCGCAACTGATAATAGCCCGATCTCAAATCTATTTTTGAGAACACTGTGGCTCCCTTCAGTTGGTCGAACAAATCATCGATGCGCGGCAACGGATATTTGTTCTTTATCGTCACTTTATTCAGTTGACGATAGTCAATGCACAACCTCATGGTTCCGTCCTTCTTTTTCACAAACAATACTGGTGCACCCCAAGGTGAGAAACTTGGTCGAGCAAAACCTCTATCCGTCAATTCTTGCAACTGAGCTTTCAACTCTTTTAACTCGGTTGGTGCCATACGATACGGAGCTATCGAAATCGGCGTAGTCCCAGGTACAAGCTCAATACCAAACTCTACCTCCCGAACAGGTGGTAAACCCGGTAATTCTTCAGGAAAAACATCCGGGTATTCACAAACCACCGGCACAGATTCGGGTTTCTTTTCTAATTCGTTGTCATCAAGTACATACGCAAGGTATGCTTCGCACCCTTTTCTTACATATTTCTGGGCCAACATTGCTGATATTACAGCTGGCATCCCCTCCAAGTCCGTAGACTCAACTCGGATTACTTCGTTATTTGCGCACCTCAAATCAATAGTCTTGCTTTTGGAATTCACAACCGCATCATGCGCGGTCAACCAATCCAAACCAAGAATAACATCAAATTCATCAAACGGCAAAAGCATCAAGTCCGCCGGAAAACAGGAACCTCGAATTTCTAGGGGACATTTCTTACACACTTTGTCGACAAGCACGTAACGACCCAAGGGGTTTGACACCCGAATTACGAACTCAGTAGACTCAACAGGTAAAGTCTTACTGGATGCTAAGGTTTCACATACATATGAATGAGTAGAGCCAGGGTCAATCAATGCAATCACATTAGTATCAAAGAGAGTGAAGGTACCAGTGATGACGTCAGGGGAGGATGCCTCCTCTCGTGCGCGAATGGCATATGCTCTAGCAGGAGTACGGTTCTCAGCTCGAACAGCCGTATCAGAGGTCCCTCTCTGACTACCACCCCTACCTCCTAAAATTCTCGGTGGTCTACCTCTAGTTGTCACTCCACTAGGTCTTGCACCTTGAATCTTATTCTTCTCATCAAGCTCCGTGCAATCTCTAATGAAGTGGTCCTTCGAACCGCATCTGTAACAGGCCCTGTTAATAGATTTACCCCAACATTCACCTATGTGTCATCTTCCACATTGGGGACATTCAGGTTTCTCTAGACGATTATTGCCCACACTAGCTACCGAAGTAGCTCGGGAGTCCGTCGATGGTCTTGCTCTGATGGAAATTCCTGCAGTCGTCCTCGACTTATTAGTGTCCTTACTGAACTTCTTTACGGCTGAGAACGGAGCTTTACCCGTCGATCTTTTACGATAGTCTCTAGCTTCAAATTCAGCCTTCTTCTTCTCCTTTCCAAGTTCTTCCGCCTTGCAGGCTCGTTCGACTAGTGTTACGAATTCTTTTATTTCCAAAATACCCATTAGTAGCTTTAAATCTTCATTCAATCCTTCTTCGAATCTTTTGCACATAGCAACCTCATCAGCTACACACTGCCGGGCATACCTACTGAGTCTTACGAATTCATGTTCGTATTTAGATACTGTCATACGGCCTTGCTTGAGTTCCAAGAATTCCTTACGCTTTTGATCAATGAACCGTTGACTAATATATTTCTTTCGAAATTCCGTCTGAAAGAAGTCCCAAGTTACTTGTTCGTTTGGGACTATGGAAATCAGGGTCCTCCACCAATAATAGGCTGAGTCCCGCAACAAGGATATAGCACACTTTAGACATTCATCGGGTGTGCATGACAGTTCATCAAACACCCGAATGGTGTTATCAAGCCAGAACTCGGCCCTTTCAGCATCATCAGTAACTATGGCCCTGAACTCCTCAGCCCCACGCTACCTAATCAAGTCTACAGGTGGCTTACTCAGCCTCACAGTATCAGTAACTGATGGCATTACTGGCTCCGGGGGTGGATTATTCAAATTCGGGAATTGTTGGACAGCCGGATTGGTTCGGGCATACTGCGCGACCCACTCATTCATCATGGTAAAGAAGGCTTGTTTAGCCCCCTCACCTTGATTATTCGCAGATGACTGAGGTTCAACAGGCGGTGTCCCTTGTGCAGGAGCAGCCGCTACACTTTCAATGTCATCCGCCAAGGTTCTCTCTACACCGGGATCCATTTACTAATCAAAACATAAATTTTAACCGTCAGAAGTCATCACACAGTTAAACATTAACATTCGGCATGTATAGCTAGACTCATACGTGCTATGGTAGTCCTAGAACCAACTAAACCATAGCTCTGATACCAATCAAATGTAACACCCCGAACCCGAGACCGACACCGGAGTCGAACACGAGGTGTTAACATACTTTAAACCCTTTATAAAAATATTTCTCAGACACTGCCAATCTGCGTACTAGTTGCTTTAAAAATCATATCTTGAGTTTCACAACTCGAAAATCAGTTTCGTGATTTTTCCCTGAAACTAGACTCATATTCCCATCTACATATTTTTTTCTAGAATTTTTGGTCGGGCCAATTAGTACAGTTTATTAGTCAAAGTCTCCCATGTTACAGGAATCGACTACACTGACCTTTGCGCATTACGACCTGGATATCTCCCTGCACAGAGCTTCAATACTGATGCCGTTTGTTTCTATAGAAACTAGACTCAGAGAGGAATCTATCCATATATGGTATGACTCCTAATTGTCTCTGGTTAATTTATAATGAATTTCCAAAGTCGGAACAGGGAATCCATAAACCGTTCTGGCCCTGTCTCACGAGAACCTGAATATCTCTTAACATACTGTCCATATGATCCTTTCGTTGCTTCTATATGAAAATAGACTCATCGAGCTTCGAATACATAATTTATTCATCAATTAATTCCACTCCTACTATTTTTAGTGATTTTTCAATCTCACGTCACTGCTGCTGCCAGCATCTGTTACGAAAGCAACTATGCCCATTTCGTGATTTCTCCTTGATCTAACTAGTAATTCGTCATACATATCACAAATTATGATCATGACTAGCCATGCCAAAGGCTAATCATTGTCAAACATCCCCCTACTACACTATTGCCATATCATGAATTTTAACACCAAAATAATCAACCATGACATGTGGCATAAAAAGGTCGAATTATCAAGATTTACGACCTAACGTTATGAAACCAAACCCAACCGAACATTTATGCCATTTTCGCATGGCTAAAAGTTTACATACCAAAGTTCAAACACAACATAATAGCCTATACATGCCGAAATGTTCTCCTAAGCCGACTAAGAAGAAAGTACCAAAACTTGCCAGCCGGTGTGATGACTTCGACGACGGCACGATCACACAAAAAGAGACGAGTCCAAGAAACCTAGAATAGGTGACAAGCAAACACCGAATGAGTATATAACTCAGTAAGCCATAAGCATTCCACAACCATCCATTAATAAAATTATCACAACAGGAAACAATGAAATGAGGTTAAGTACTCCATCCATACCAAACTATACCATAGTTCCTTAAACCCTATGGTTCAATCTCATACCAAGTCCTACATTGGCCTTTCATACATCATTTTATTTTCGTTACAATTATACAGTTAAACGAACTTTCACCTATTCCACAATGAACCTTATGTACGTGACTTCAACTATAATCGTCACATAGGTTCAAAACTTACCAAGCTCAACTCCAAATATAAACATAGCGCCTATTAGCCATGAACTCAAGGTACTTACCTTTTCCGCTGTCCAAAATCGACTCGGTAAAGTCACACCCTTAATGTAAATAATTTATAGAAAATATATATTGGGTTCGCACACATAGTGCTCAATAATCAACCGCGCACACTTAGTGCCATGCACTTTAAACTCACACACTTAGTGTCATGCATTTCAAGTTCGCACACTTACCTTTCCCGCTGTCCAAAATCGACTCGGTAAGGTCTCACCCTTAATGTAAATAATTTATAGAAAATATATATTGGGTTCGCACACATAGTGCTTAATAATCAACCACGCACACTTAGTGCCATGTACTTTAAACTCGCACACTTAGTGCTGTACAATTTAAACCCGCACACTTAGTGCCAATCTCATGACCGTGAACACTTATTGCCCGCACACTTAGTGCCGAAAACCAGCCACTCAATAGGCTTCACTTCCTTTTTACATTCGACAAATTTCATCTCTACTTACATATACATTTGTATACATTTCATCTCATTAAACACAATGGTATAGGTATTACGATCCTTTAAATCAATACCAAAGATATGCTTAATGACTTACTTGTGTTGGGTAAGATGGTTCCAACTCGGCTACTCGATGATCTTTTCTTTGCCTTTGCTCGATTCTCCTCCTTTAACTCCTTGAGCTTAATCAATAAATCAACTAGTTTAACCGCCTTGCTAATTATTTACAATCCAATTACACATGCATATGTATGTTAGTATATTCGGCAATCACCCTTACTAATCACCCACTTGATCAATTATAGAGAATCAAAGTTAATATCACAATGTGTACCCTATATGGCCCATTATACATAATCAAATTTAACATCATCTATATATTTACTCATATGGCCGAATATACCTAATCATACATACACCTAACCAAAAATAATTTCTAAAATCTTTATATCATTTATACACTAGTAAAGCATCCTCTTCCTTTCCATCAATTTAGCACATGCATTACTCATTAACCTACAAAAATTATATTCGGCCTTAGCACACAACTTGCTAGCCGATTCTTCCCCATCTAGCAACCAATGCACATATGTGCTCACTCAAAAATGCTAAAAAAAAAGATTCAAGAATCATCAATCCACCATCACATGCATCATTAACAAGCTTCATATTTAGCATGCAATGGCATTAACACAAACTCCACCTAGGCCAAATCTTAACTCATCTTCATGCCTCATCACCACAACATCAAACATCAAAATACCAACCAAGAATGTAACATGCATGGCCGAATATCATCTCCATCATTTAACAAAGTTTGAACCATGGCTAGGTAGATTTCAAACTTACAACTTAAAATATACATGAATCTCAAAGAATAATATCAAACATACCTCAATCTAGTTACATGCATGGCCAAACTTCCTCCTAATTCTCTTCCAAACCAAACATGAAGCAAGAACTCCTTCCTCCTCCCTTAGAATTTTCGGTCAAAAGAGGATGAAAAAGGATGAACAAGTTTTTCTTTTCCTTTCTTTAGCTCACGGCAATGGGGGGGAAACAACCACTCATTTTTTTGTTTTTCCTTTCTTTATTACCCATACTCCTTATTTTATTTTTTCCTACATACCTCACTAGGCCAACATGTTCCCAACATGTTTCCACCCATAGCATGGCCAACCACTAGCTCAAATTTTGGGTAATTTGACATGCAAACCCATCATTTTCACAACATGCATTAATAGACCATTTTAAATTAGCCTATCATATTTTCACCATGTCTCATATCGATCCCTATTTAATAATTTCTCATGCAATTGGAAAAATTGGAGAATGAAACTTCCACATACTCATGTACACACATAATAAGCATAGAATATGGAAATTAATTATTTTTATGACTCGGTTTTGTGGTCCCGAAACCACTTCCCGACTAGGGTCAATTTTGGGCTGTTACAGTAAGTATTCAGAGAGGAGTTACCTTGATTTGGTTACGGGCCATGGTATATTGATTTGGTTATGGGTCATGGTATAGGTACTTATCGATTGAGATATTGAGTATCCAATTTCTATTTCCAATAGTTCAACGAGTAATTAATGATGTATTTAAGAAAGAGGCTAGTACGAGGTGGTATAGGTACGTATGAAACTGAACTTATTCGAATATTACATTGAGAAGTTCAATGAGATTATAATGGATCATGTTTTGAGACATGAGAAAGGTTTGTAGTTAATGTGTTTTTTATTTGGTAATGTGAAAATGGTTGAATTACATTTAATTGATGAATTGAGTTAATCACTTACGAGCTCACTAAGCTATGAAGCTTATTGTGTGTTATTTGTCTATGTTTTATAGATTATCGAAGCTAGCTTGGGCTCGGGGATCGTCGGGAAGCATCATCCCACTATCGATCATTTTGTAGGTACTTTTGAAGCTTTGTATATATGGTATATGACATGTATAGGTTAGTGTCATCTTGGTATGTTTTGAGTTATGGTATTAGCCATGAGATTTGGCATGTAAATGTTGGTATGTATGGCCATTTAAGCTGGCTTGAATTATGTGTTTGGTAAGTAATATATGTGTGATGTATATAATGCCTTATGAGTTGGCTTGCTTAGTATGTTTATGTCTTGGCTATTTTGGATATTTGTAAGTTGGTGTATTAATGCTTGAGGAATGGTATATTATGGTATGATTTATAAATGATAATTTCATGAGTAAATGAAATTAGAAGTTATGTAAGTTTTGATGATTTTGGCATATTGAATTGGTATGTTTTTGAACATGGAATTGAGTAGTTGAAATAGTTGTGGATAGATGGCATGATATGGGTATAAATTGGCATGTTTTGGCTGCCTATAAGTGTATAGAAATGGTACTAAATTGGTTGCTATTTGGGCATTAGAGAAGGGTGGCAAATTGGCTTTTCAAATGGCCTATTTTTGTCAATATGGGCAGAAACACGGGCGTGTGTCTTAGCCGTGTGTGACACACGGTCATGCTACATAGTCATGTGTCCCCTGGGGTACCCTTTCGAATTAAGTTAGTATACCCTATAATTTTGACACGGCCTAGACACAGGCGTGTCTACTGGCCGAGTGTGAAACACGGGTTGGCACACGGGCGTGTGGTCGGCCATGTGACCCAAGTCAGTAACCTCCCCAGTTTTCCCATGGCCATAGCACACGGGTGTGTTCTCGGCCATGTGGTACAAGTCAGTATGTATGCCTTGTTTTCATACGGTCTGTGACACGGGCGTGTCTGGAGGTCGTGTGAGGCACACGGCCTGTTCACACGAGCGTGTGACCTTTAAATGTTGGAAAATTTTCTAAGTTTCCCAAAGTTTGCAAATGTTATCGGTTTAGTCTCAAATCACTTCTAAGCATGTTTTAAGGTCTCGAAGGACCTTATAAGGGATAATGTGATTGATATGAATGGATTTTGATTATGGTTGCATAAATGTATCTAAATGAGGTGTGTTATCTGGTAATGCCTCGTAACCCTATTCTGGCGTCGGATGCGGGTTAGAGGTGTTATATTTATTGGTATCAGAGCTATGGTTTAGTCAATTCTAGGAGTAACGTAGCAAGTAAGAGTCTAGTTGTACATGTCATATATATAAACTGCAATAGTGTGGTGATTCTTGAAAGTTAAAATGTGTTTTTATATAGTAAATAGATCCCGATCGAGTCATAGATGATGATGTTGAAAGTAATGACCCGCTCCTACTCAAGTGGCAGTACAGTCTGATTCTAGACTCGTAGGTAGTAGCCAAGGGGGAGAGGCTAAGCAAGCCTTTTTCCAAATGATGGGTGAGTGGTTCATGGAGTTCATTCGAACAAATTTGGCTACTCAACAACCTCTACCCCCACTTGTTCCTCAACAAGTCCCAGTTATGCCACAAGTGGTAGATTTAATTCGATTGAGTAAGCCACCTGTTGATAAGATTCAGAAACACGGGGCTGAAGAGTTTCGAGCTACAGTTGATGATGATGCTGAGAGAGTTGAGTTTTGGCTCGAGAACACGACCAGAGTGTTTGATGAATTGTCCTATACTCCAAATGAATGTATCAAGTGTATTGTATCTTTGCTGAGAGATAATGCGTATCATTGGTGGAAAATGTTGGCATCTATAGTTCTGAGGGAATGAATTACCTGGGAGTTCTTCCAATTTAAATTCTGAAAAAAGTATATAAGTCAGCGATTCCTTGATCAGAAACATAAAGAGTTTCTAGAATTGAATGGGATAACTGTCACCGAGTACAAAAGAGAATTTGTACGATTGAGCAAATATGCTCGGGAATATATTTCTACTGAAGAGATTATGTGTATGTGGTTTGTTGATGGGTTGAATGAAAATATAAAACTTCTAGTTAGGATTCTGGAAATTAAAGAATTCGTTATTTTAGTTGAAAGGGTTTATAAAGCCAAAGATCTTAGTAAAGAAAAGAAGAAAGCAGATTTAAAGGCTAGAGACATCATAAAAAGATCGATGAGTAAGCCGTATCAATCTTCATCAAAGAAATCCAGAGATTCGTATACTCATCCGAATGCTTCGATTGGATATCTGAACAAGGATAGTGCTAAACAATACTCCAGCTCCAAAGCTCAAGCTACATCAGTATTGAGTGTTGGCAGTGTGAGAGATAACAAACCTAAATGTAAGCAGTGTGGAAGACGACATTTTGGAGAATGCTGGAACGAAAGAAATAAAGCCTGTTACAAATGTGGATCATTGGATCATTTTATGCAAAACTGTCCAGAGTTGATGAAAAAAGAGGATGTTTAGAACACGAGGCCGAGTAACACTGTAAACAGGGGTAGCCACCTAGAAACACAGGAAATGTGAGTGGTAGTCAGAGAGCAACTAAAGACTCTACTATAAGGTTTGAGGTGAAAGTACCTACACGAGCCTACGCTATTTGCGGTAAAGAAGCGTTATCCCCAGATGTTATCACCGGTACTTTTAATCTCTATGATACTAAAGTTATTGCATTGATAGATCCAAGATCAACTCATTTGTATATATGTATGAATTTAATATCCAGTAAGACTTTGCCTGTAGAGTCTATTGAATTTGTAAATAGAGTATCGAACCCCTTAGGCAAGTGTGAGTTGATTGATAAAGTGTGCAAAAACTGTCCATTGATGATTCGGGATATTTTTTTTCCAGCTGATCTGATGTTGTTACCATTTGATGAATTTGATATAATTTTGGGTATGGATTGGCTAACGCTGCATGATGTTGTCGTGAATTGCAAACAAAAGATGATTGATCTAAGATGTCAGAATAATGAGATTATCCGGATTGTCAGATGATCTGAATGGCTTGCCAACAGTAATTTCATTGATGTTAGATCAGAAATATGTGAGAAAGGGTTATGAAGCTTACTTTCCTTATGTGCTAGATAAAAAAGTGACCGAAAAGAAGATCGAAGCAAAACCAGTTATGTGTGAGTATTCAGATGTGTTTCCCGAAGAGTAATTGGGTTTACCACCGATCCTAGAGGTTGAGTTTGGCATTGAGTTAATGTCGGGTACGACGCTGATATCGATAGCTCCATACAAAATGGCTCCGATAGAGTTAAAAGAATTGAAAGCTTAGTTGCAAGAACTAACAGATAGAGGGTTTGAAGACTGAGTTTCTCGCCTTGGGATGCTCTCGTGTTGTTTGTGAAAAAGAAAGATGGTACGATGAGAATGTGCATAGACTACAGACAATTGAATAAAGTGACTTACAATCGAGCTTGGAAGTGGCCAAACCCTAGCTATGGCTTCCCCTTCTAATTTTCGGCTATGGGAGGAACAAGATGGACAAATTTTGGCTTTATTTTGGCTTTTTTATTCATTTAATTACCAAATGACCAATATGTCATTTTCTTAAAACATAAAATTTCTCTTACCTCATGTCCATTTTTGTCTACTAGTTTAACAAATGGTCTAATTACCATCTAAGGACCTTCAATTTAAAATTTCATAGCAATTAGACACCTTTAGCATATAGAACTCAAGTTTTGCACTCTTTGCAATTTAGTCCTTTTTGCTAAATTGAGTGCTCAAACGTCAAAATTTTCTAACAAAATTTTCACAGAATCATTCCATAAAACTGTAGACCATAAAAATATAAGAAAATAATTTTTTTCTATGTCGGATTTGTGGTCCTGAAACCACTATTCCAACTAGACCCAAAATCGGACTGTTACAGAATTCACGTCTTGTCGCGCCATGCCTTCCTTTAGCACGACACACAGGCCAATTTTGACAACTTTCTATTCTTGGTTCCACGCGGTCTTCAGATATATTGTCCTTATCAAACAACGTACCCTCAAGCCTGCACAAGCTACCGAACACCCTTCGCTACACTCTTCTTCATGATTCCACGAATTCTCAATCTTTCAACGGTTGAAGCTCTGTGTTAGTGATCACCTATAAATGACTTATCGTTTATAAAATAAATATAAAACCAAAAATATAAGAATTAAGAATTAAGAATCAAAGTGAGCACTTGATTCAAATACTGAGAAGGGTTATTATATCATCTACAATCCCAATTTGGGAGATGGCTAGTCTTGGCTATCAGTACAGTTGACTACACGAGTAGAGACATATATGTATTCATTGGTAGAATAATACATTGGATTGGACCCAAGATGAATTAATTCTGAATTTGTTTGTGAATTAATTCACTTGTGATGTTCATGGTGTGATTTACCTAAATCCTAAGTTAGTCACTAACCATGTGTATGCAACTCAGGTGCTTTGATTTAAGTGGAGCTTTGTGCTCTAAAGATGATCGAGCCCATAGCCAATTTGTTGGGTACATTATTTATGTATGGTTTGGCTTTACCAGCAATAGTGGAATTCATAGCTCAATTAAAGAGTTAATGGTATCCTCTCATTAGCATTGTGTGGATTGATAAATATGGAATGTGGCCACAGGTTGCTTGTTCTCAAACAAATAATTTATCAAATTCATTTGTTAACAGTGATCATATTAATCATTAAGAAGACACAATGGTGACAATGAGATAAAATAGGATTGTATTAAGTGAACAGATTTAACTCAAAGGAATCAAGGATATCATATGAGGGTAACACACGCATGACGAGATCATTGGACAAAGTAGTTGGATGAATTGCTTTCGTAAAAAGTACACAATAAGGAGTTTTCAATAATGGAACTTCTTGTGTACAGACTCTATAGTTAAGTAATTGCAAATTCTCGGAACAACGCTTCTAGACATAATTGCAATTACTAGAGCCTAATTGTATATGTTTGATTGGTCTCTCCATTAGCTCAACAAAAGCTTGATTGGACTACATTTGAATCAGAAGAAAATTCTATGACTTTGGAAATAATTTAATTAAGTCAATTTATTCGATGTGGAATTAAATTAGGTGGTTGTGAGAATTTTTCAACTAGAGAATTTGATTAAAAAATTTTCTTGAAAAATTAATTTAGAAAATCTAAGTGATTTTTGGAAGAATCATTTTTGACCAATTAAAATTAAATTAATCAAATTAATTAAAACTAATATGATATATTTGGAAATTAATTTTCAAGTTAGACAATTTGGCCAATTGGTAATTGGACCTAATATCGTAAATTGGGTCTAAGATTGTAAATTGGGCCTGGGAGCCCAAAATTGAGATCAAGATCCAAAACACTGGTCAAGCCGGGCCCGTTATGTGAAACTGAGTTGTCTATCCAATCACGGTGGCTAGACCGGACTGATCAGGTCGTCATTGAGACGAACCAAACCGGCTCGAGGTGCCATAAGGGTGTTGCAGCTACATCTCCGGACAAGGCGGTGCAGGTGGCTGCGATGATGGCGTCCCGATGGCCAACGATGGTTGGTCTTCAGCGGTTGAATAGTGGAAAAGTTACACTCCTACTAGGACTCTACCAGAGAATTTGATCAGATTAACTATTCTAAAAATAATATTATTTTTAATAGTTTAATATTAAATTTAATTTAATATTTATCTTAATAGTATTTTATTAATTTAATATTAAAGTGATTATCTTAATATGAAATTTAATGTTTATCTTGTAGATAAACATTCTATTATTTTAATAAGATTTAATATTATATTCATATAATATTTTTTTATTAATTTAATATTAAAGTGATTACGTTTAATAATAGTTGAACTCTCTAAACTCTCCCTATGTAAAACTCTCCCTATGTAAAGAAAGCATTGGGTCATTATTTTACGTACACTTGAATTAAAGAGAGTTGTAAAGAGAAATTTCTCTGAAGAGATTATTTTAGAAAATTTCTAGAGATATTTTTCTAATTTACAACTTGACCCAAAATTTTAGAGAAATTGAAAAATTATCCCATTGAAAATTTTTTTGAAAATTTTTCTGATTCGAAGCAAACCCACACTCGGCAGACGTGAGCTTGAGGACAGCAGAGAAGACTACTCAGCCGAAGCGCTCATCCTAGACGAATTGAAAAGGTAAAATTGTGTTTATTACTTTACATATCACAACCAAGATCTTATTTTGGAAAATTTTTTAAATCTTTGTTTTCCCTAAATTTATTTTTCGTTGTGTTTTCCAAAATCATTTTTCCAACAATTGGTATCATGAGTTAGGTTGTGTTCTATCTATAAGTATAAATAGATAATCAAAATAAATTTCTCTTCTTCTTGAATTATTTGATTACATAGAAAGTTATGCTATTTAGATCTTATGCATGTTTTAAGTTATATATAGGAATGGATGCGATATTATATATCTGTTATATAATTGTTTTTTTATTGCCGAGGTTGTGGTTCTTAGGAAATAGACCTTGGACTATCTTCTCCATGTAGGGCTATTTTTTAAAAAAATTCATAGAATTCTTGTAAGCCGAAAACAAACATGAGACTTAAATGTAATTTTTCCAAAAGGAGTCCATGACAAGGAAAAGATGCAATGGCGGTTGAAGACCCAAGGAATGCCTTGTGGCGAAAATTTATGTAATTTTATTTTCTAGAAATAGAACCATAGAAACTTTAACTGGAAATTTTATTTTAATTACATATATCATTATATTATGTTTTATAATTGCTTATAATATTTATATTATGTTATAATTGTGATATATATATATGAGATTATCCATAGTTGATCGTTTAAAAAATAAGAAGTGTGGTAATGAGAAAATGCATGTGTTGTATTGTTCCATTTACTTTTTTAGGTTATTCGATAACTATGAGAAGTATGGTAATGAAAAGGTGAATGTCTAGGATAGGTCTGGATAGGAAAGGTCTGGTTTTTAAGTGGTCAAATTTGACTCACCTCCCTTTACTAGGTCCCTAATTGGTGCACGGTTCACATTCACTTCTTCGGTTTTTCCCTTAAAAGAAAAACTGTAGAGAATCAAAATTAATTGTCTTTATGATCGATTGATTCTTATGAATGAATGCGAGTATTATAAAATTATCATAACATGCCATGCATACATTAGAAGCATGTCATTTAGATTAGGTAAGAATGCCACTAGGACTATTGTATGATCATTCTTGAAATTTAGTATAAAAAAACCATGCATGTTTTTTTAAAATATTGAGCGGAGGAAGGTCCTTGAACAATACCTATGGCCTCCATTGATGGTCCCTAAGTGATAGCATGATAAAGTTTCAAACTGGTTCCTACCCTAGCTGCATCCCAAGGTAAACTTTGTCATGTGGATTCACTAAATGGGATTTCCTTTTAAGGACAACTAGTCATGCATGACTTTCAAAGAGATTGTCCCAAGATGACTCACAAATGAGAGCATGTTCATGATGGGTTTTGAGTCAATGGTTACACACTCAAGATCATCTCTTATTAAATAGCTTCCCAAGAAATGATATTTACGCTAAAGATGATTGTCAATGTTAAACGGTCTAGCTCATGTGGAGTCTTGAGAATTAAGATTCATGAACTGATTGGATGTAATTCATGTTCTTGCGAGTTAATCATAGGACCTTAAAGTGACATGGTTGATGGGTGTGAGGATAATTGTAGCAACAAAAAAATATTTTTCAAGGTTTTAATATAAGACGCATGCATCATACTGCATTCTTGATGTGTTGCTGAAATGAAAAAATATTTGCTTAATAAAAAGATAGTAATTAGTGAATCTTTATTTTTTTTCAATTCAAATATGTCTCCTACTCCTCTTATTAGCATTCTTACAGAGAATATATTAAATGGGGATCACTTTTGAGAATGGAAATGGAACTTGCTAATAGTTCTCAACTGTGAGAAACACAAATTCGTTCTTGACAAAATGTGCCCTCTTAAAGCTCAACCCAAAGTGAAAAATCGCTGGAGAGATTCTGACTCGATTGCGCGATGTTATATGTTAGAAAGCATGAGTAGTGTGTTGCAAATGCAACACGAGAATTTCTCTACTACTAGAGATCATGACAAATTTGGAAGATTTCTTTAGAGGCCAAGTTACATTGGCTCGACAATCCGCTATTACAAATTTGATGATTTCTCAAAAAAAAGTGACACTCCAATCAAAGAACATATTCTTAAGCTTATGGGATTCTTTGCGAAAGTGGAGGACAGCGGGGTTGAACTAGACGTGAACACTTAGATTGAAATAGTGCTCAAATCCTTAACTAAGGAGATTGCTACTTTAGGGTTGCTTATAGCTTGGCAAATAAGGCACTTACCTTAACTCAGCTTATAAAGGAATTACAGTCCTATGAATTGATGTTGAATGGTGGTAAGTCAGTTCAAGAGAAACCTGAAGCAAACTTAGTTGTAGGCCCCTTGTCCTCTAACGAGAAGTAGAAATTAAAAGGAAAAAAGAAACCGACTAAGTCTTCGGTTCCACCTCATGTGATAGGAAGAAGGCTAAAAAGTCAAAAGATCCTAAAACGATCAAATGTTTCTCCTGCAACAGGAAAGGGCATTTCAGATCAAACTGTAAGGAGTATTTAGATTACCTATCCAAAAAGTGAAAAGGTATGAAACTCTCTGTGGTTGAAGCTTACTTAGTGAAAGAATAAATTAACAACTGGGTTATTGATTCTAAAGCCACTAACCATGTATGTGTTTCTTTACAGAGGTTTAGTGAAATGAGAAGTCTACATGACAAGAGCCTCTTGTTGCAGACCAAATATGGGAGCTATGTTTCAATTGAATCAGTGAGAGAATTTATTTTACACTTTGATAATTTTAGGAAGATTGTTTTAAAGAACATGTTTTATGTACCTCATTTTAAGAAGAATTTAATTTCTATAGCATGTTTATTTTATGACGATTATACCATGACATTCAATAAAGGAATTACTATTAACAGAAATAGTTCTTTAAGCTACAATGGATGGATGGAAAATAATCTTTACTTTATAAAACCAAATAACTACCCAATGCTTCAAAATGAAATAGTGAATAAAAAGCTTAAAACTTCTCACTCTAATGAGGGGTACCTATGGCACTTAAGACTTTGTCATATTAACCAAGAAAGAATCACTAGACTCGTAAAAGATGGTCCCTTAAGTATGTTTAAGGAAGTTAGTCTTCCACAATGTAAATTTTGTTTGGAAGGTTAAATGACTAAGACATCTTTTAATATGAAAGGTACAAGGGCCAACCAACCATTAGAACTTGTGCACACTGATGTATGTGGTCCCGTGAGCATCAATGCCCAAGGAAGTTATGATTATTACGTGACTTTTATCGAAAACTATTCTCGATATGTATATGTGTATCTAATGCACAACAAAAGCAAAACCTTTGATAAATTTTGATAGTTTTGTGCAGAAGTGGAAAAGTAATTAGGTTTATCCATAAAGAATCTTCAGTTTGATTGAGATGGGGAAACTTGTCTGATTAGTTCTTAGGATACCTCATAGAAAATGGGATTTTATCCCAATTAATTGTGTCGGGCTCTCCATAGTAGAATGGCGTAGCTGAGAGAAGGAGTAGAACCTTGCGTGACATGGTTTGTTCAATGTTAAGTTATTCACGACTCCTTACTTCCTTCTGAGGATATGCGATACAAACAGTTTGTTATATTCTGAATGATGTGCCAACCAAGTTTGCTTGCAAGACACCTTATGAACTGTGCCATAGAAAGAAACCCACTTTAAATCACTTTAGAATATGGGGTTTTCCAGCATACGTCCTGGATAAGGATACAAAGAAGTTGGATGCACAGACAAAATTATGCATGTTTGTAGGATATCCAAAAGGAAAAAGGGGAGAATATAATTAATGTTTCTACTCATGCTACTTTCCTCGAAAAAATCTACATAGATAACTTTAAGCTTGAAGTAAAGTGGTACTCGAGGAACTTTCAGGAGTGGTAGAAAAATCATCAAGTTCAAATCTCAGGAAAGTTGTAGAAAGGCCTTCAAACGATCAACAACATAGGGGAATTTGTTGTAGTGGGAGAGTTTTTAACATCCCAAATCCGGCCTAGACGTTACGGTCGACTCTGGCGATGTCCCATTAAAATGTTTTTCGAAAAACATGATTTCGTTGAAAAATTCATTTGATATTAAAACCTCTTTGTGCTCTTAGAATGTCTCATTCATTGTTAAAACTCAAGTTGTTTAGCAAAATGATAATCATATTAAATTGATGTTACTTTTTAAAATATTGTTTGTTGCGGAAGCTTTTAAACTATGTTGCGTAAACGTGGTGTTTTGAAAAGCATATATCTTTTTGAAACCCATCTTTTTCCTATGTCTAGCAGTTTATATCAATGCAAGTAAAAATCCCAAATTAAAAGTTAAAACTTTAAAGATGCCACATTACATAGAAATACCCAAATCTAAATTACTTATAAATTAAAAATCCAGTAAAGAGGCATGAGCAGATGTGTGGCCATCTTCGAGTCCCTCGCAACACCAATCAGCCTAAGGATTACCTGCGCAGATAAGCAGAAGGGTGATTTTATGAAACTCAATGTGTAATCCCCAAAACAAATAGTCAAACAGGTATTATGCAAATACAGTCTGGGCCTAAGCCTGCTTCAGTATCAGTCCAGTCTCAGTTAGGGCCTTAGCCCATTCAGTAATAGTACCAGTGCGGGCCTTAGCCCAATTCAGTAACAGTATTAGTACAAATGCAAAAAAAAATCCTACCCATCCAGCCTCTACACTCCACTCCGTCCAGCCCTACACTCCTTGTGGGGATAAAATCAACCCACCCATCCCTACACTCCAGAATATAGCACCGGTTGCGGCACTAAACAGTAATTGCAGCAGAGCTGCTAGTACAGTACACTTCCTCCAATCATAATGAACCCATCCCCATGCAATATGTCATGTGTCATGGCATAATATCATACGTGTATGCAATATACAACTGGCATGCTCGAATACAGTCATACATAACATAGGGGCATATAAGTCATTTTACCTCATAGGGGCATAACAGTCATTTCATCAATTTAGGGTCTAGGTATACTTACCGACCCAACAATAGGTCCATAGCCGTCTCAGGGACCCATGCAACCTTAACAGTCAAACAATGAAAATGGGCCCAAGGGCCATAATGCAACCCATGTGGGCCTACATGCCCATGTGACCCACAAAGCCTAAAAAAAGGCCTTGGCCGTGTGAACTACACAGCCTGGCCCAATAATCTCCACATGTCTGTGTGGTTTACCCGTGTGGGGCCCATTTCGACCCAACGTGCCCAGAATGGCCTAAGCTCATGAAATTGCTCATGGTGACCTTTACGATCAAACGCCCACGTTTTATGCGTTCAGATTACCATAGGAGTGAGCGCACACTCGTGTAGCGTCAATAGTCATATTTTTCGGCTTTTTTCTATTTACGATTATAGTAGTGTGGTTACACACCTATTTGCGAAGAGTGCTAAAAGTCCACAAGCACTAAAGCCTACATTTATTCAAGGCATTCAATTAGTCTTTTAATCACTAGGGTTAAACACCCTCTTATTAACTCTTAATCTCAAAAAGGTGGTTATTGCCTGTCTTGATTGAACAAATGTGATTTAACCCACTTAAATCGCTAACCAAGATTGACTTCAAGATCCTTGGCAAAAATCTGCATTACAACCTAATCTTGTTAACCAAAACCCTAAATGCAAATAACTTGAACCAAGTGAACAACTTACCAAAATGTAGAACTAAGAGTGGAGGAAACAGTAATCAGCCTACAAAAGTACACCCTAAAATCGAGGCACAAGATGGTGCAATCATCCCTGATAGCAATCGGTAGAGAAAAGAAAATGTTAGAGGGGAAAGCTATTTTGACAGAGAGTAATGAAAACAATAACTGTGCACTCAAACCTGAGATGGAATACTAGGCTAACCCCAAAAAGTGAAAAGAGAAGAAAGCTGGAAGAAAGAAATGAGGGGAAGAGCATTCGCAAGCGAAAGCTACTTGAGAGAAATGAGAGAAGTCAAAAGCACTTACCCAAAGCCGAAACAAATAGAATGGAAAGGAGTGATGAGGTATTCGGCCTAGGTAACAAAGTGAAAGGGGAAAAGTATTGAGAGGAAGAAAGGGAGAGAATCAGCCAAAGTATAGTAAGCAAAAGAGGGAAATAATGATCTCAAGAGAATTGAGAGGAAGGGCAGAGGCATTCGACCAAAGGGGAAGGAAAATAAGAATGAAAAGAAAAGTAAGAGACCCCAAAATGCTAACCCGAAACGAACCAAGAAACACAGCCAATATCCCTTGCATTAAACGGTCTCCAAAGAGCATAAAAAGAGTAAAAGAAGTGACAAAAACGAGTTGAAGAGCAAAGTACCCAAACCAATCCCAAAAACTCCCCAAAACCGAATTCAAAGGCTGACTACACTCCCAATTCAACTGTAACACTCCCTCAACTTTACATCCCCTTGATTCTCTCCTGTAATCTCTCCACAAAACCCTAAAATCGATCACTATCCAAATCTCCTCGTTCTCATCCTAAATTTTGGCTACACCATCCCCTACACCCCTCAAACACTCCAACCGTCCAAGCATCAGAGTTCTACTAACATACAACCTCTCACACGGCAACTTGTAAAATAAAACACACCTTGCGCGTAGCAGGACTCAAACCCCAGTCTCTTAGTAACAGTAACACACCACTTTCCCCTAAACCAACAGGCTTTTTATGACATGTCTTACCAACATTTATTTAAGAAGCCTACTGAATAGAGACAGGGTTTAATCAAGTAAAAAAAATTTGTACAAGCCAAGGCTTGAACCCAAGACTTCTCAAACACTTCCCAGAACACTTAACCACTGAAGCAGATACACAGTTGTGTAACATAACAACAAAAATGAATTATTAGATTTTAGGGAGTTATAGAGTTTCTAAGAAACTCGACTTCTTCATATATGATGGTAGTATTTATAATACAGAAGCCAATCATGAGGATGATGTTCCACTCACTTACGAGGAGACTATGTAGGACGTTGATTCCGAGCTCTACAAACAGGCCATGGATGCCGAGGTAGATAGTAACACCCCAAACCCAACCTATACGTTATGGCCGAATCTGGTGATGTCACAAGAAATGGGTTTTGAAAACGGTGTCGACTTGATAAACCATTCAATTAATTAGTTTTATCAAAACACTTATTACAGCAGGAGTTTAACAAATTCATTATATTTTAAAAACTTGATTTGTTATTTTTAGAAAAATCCCTTTTTTGTATAAAACCGTCGAATTCATACATCTTAACAAATCATGCAGATCATCAATAAGCCAAAAACCAACAGTTAAGAACCATAAAGTCTAGAGAGTCCCCAAAATTACAAACTCTCAAAAGAAAACCAAAATCATAATAAAACCGTAAAGTTAATAACATTAAACAATTTACAGGTGAGTGGTCACCGCTAAGTCTCTACCGCACCGATCCGCCTAAGTCTATGGATTACCTGGACAAAACAGACAAACAGATGTGATTTTTCGTAAACTCAATGTGTAGCCCAACAGAAATAAGCATGCAAACATACAGAATCATAGACACAGTTAGAAGCAGATACAGATTCAGATTCAAATTCAAATTCAGATCCAGATTCAGATTCTAGAAACAGATATGCAAAAATCCTACCCCCATCCTTTAAACACCAATTTCGTCCATCCCATCACACCATGAACACCTACCCATCCCTACACACCGTGTCGTGCCATTAAGACACATATCAGATAATATGCAGTCAAGCTGCCAGAATAAAGGTGTTTAATGCTAAACAGATTACTTCCTCCTCAGATACATATCCCACCCCACAATCATATACAGAAACAGATACAGAATAACATACTAGACATGCTCAACATGCTTACATACAAATACTAGAATTGTAACACCCCTTACCCGTATCCAACGCCGGAATAGGGTACGAGGCATTACCGGACTTAAACACAAGCAAACATACAAAACCGAGATGAAAATTTCCATCCAAATTAAAACTTTTCATGCACATTCATATCACCCCTATAACAAGCCTACAAGGCCCAAAACATGCATAGGAGTGGTTCAGGACTAAACTAAGAGCTTTAGAAAACTTCCCAACACTTAGAAAATTTTTCATCAAAATAAGGGTCACACGCCCGTGTGGCTTTAGGACACACTCGTACGGGTAGGCCGTGTGGACACACAAGCCCGTGTCCCTAACCTATGTCACTCTCTGTTTATGACACCATCAACAATTTGAAGTCACACGGCCAAGTCACACGCCCGTGTGCTTAGGCTATGTGGGCGATTTAATTTTCACAATTTTTCATAAAATAGGTGCAGACTTCACATGCCCTGGGCACACGCCCATGTCCCTAGGTCGTGTCCTTCACACGGCTGAGACACATGGCCGTGTCTCTGCCCATGTGGACAAAATAAAGCTATTTACCAAGCCATTTTGCCATCCTTACTAGCACCAACCTACACCACAACAAGCAACACCAATCCAAGCATACACATACAACCAAATCAACCACAAACAAGATACCAATACATCATTTACACTTACTAACATTTATCATGCATAAACATCACATACTTTCCTTTCCATTCATGTCAAATTTCATCTTCATGATAAGCATCATCACATAAATATGCCAATGACTAATAAGAATAATATTAGCCAACTTCTAATGGCCATATACAAAATGAATCATTAACCATTACAATGCCAACACACTTGGCTAAACCAATATGACATGTAAAAAAATGACCAAGTCCCTATACATGCCATACTCAAAATAGTGAAACCAAGCATACCCAAATAATCGTTTGATAGTGTAAATCAAGCTCCGATGCTCCTCGATCTCCGAGCTAGCTTGGCAACACTATAAGGAATGGAAAGAAAATGTGAGTAAGCTTTTAAAACTTAGTAAGTTTACATGCAAATAATAAGCAACATAAATCATAAATTAATCATATAACTACTCAACATAAGTTAGCATAATTATCATCAAGTATCTTATGCTTAGCTTACTCATTAACATTCTTACCAAGAGTTCATCTCATACTAAAGTCCATACTCATGAGTTTTACATACATATTTGTACCAACTCATAACATAGTTGCACACTTTGTCGTCTTTGACATACTCTTCGGATTACCTGTTGAACACTTGGAATATTATCGGATACACGGAAGGTCTTGCACATTAGTGTCATATATGTATCCAATGCTACCTCATATCTCATAATACATAGGGCTCGCACACAAGCTAATCACGGGCCTGCTCACACAAGCTATCAGTCAAGACGTAGCTACACAGGCTACTCACACAAGCTATTAAGTATTTGTAACACATGCTGGACCAGCCACTAGTAGGACGTACATTACCAATACCCGGATTCACATAAATTACATAACTCATGGTTTCCTAGTGACATGTCACTCGTATCCTAAACTATTCCTAAGGTTCAACCGGGATTTCCATAAAAACAATCATACAATTCATGCAATATTAAAAATTGAATACATAATGCAACATTGCATTGTTTACACACAAACTTACCTCGACACAAAATAGTAGGAATTGGACCTAATCGTCAATAGCCTTGTTTTTCCTCCGATAAATGTCCGAACATCATTTTTCTTGATCTATAATAGCAAATTTAGCCTATTTAATTATCACATTACTCAATGCTGTCCAAAAATCAACTTATGGAAAAATCACATTTTTGCCCCTAAACTTTAACATATTTACAAATTAGTCCTTAGGCTCGTAAAATGAAATGTATCCATTTTCTTTGTTACCCAAGCCTAGCAGAACCTAAATCATGCTCATAACAGTCCACATTTTTCATCAAATCATATTTTTACTACCCATTGTATGACTTTTTACAAATAGGTCCTTTTTAGGTATTTTCATGAAAAATCACTTAGTAAAAGTTGTTTATCACACCTTAAACATACAAGATCTTCCATAAAACATCAAAATACATGCATGTCACACATGGGTAAATTTTTAAACATGAAACCCACTTCAAAATAATGGTAGAAATAGGTAAACCGGGTTACGAGGATTTCAAAAATGTAAAGAACATTAAAAGCGAGGCTAGAATGCACTTACAATCAAGCTTGAAAGTTGAATAAACCCTAGCTATGGTCTCCTTGAAAAATTAGGCTAAGGTGAAGAAGATGGACACCAATTTTTTCTTGATTTTCCCTTTTTTATTCTTTTATTTACCAAATGACCAAAATGCCCTTACTACATTACTTTAAAATTTTACCTATTCATGTTCATTTTTGTCCACTAACTTATCTGATGGTCTAATTACCAACTAAGGACCTCTAATTTAAAATCTCATAGCAATTGGACACCTTTAACAAGTAGAACTCAATGTTTGCACTTTTTACGATTTAGTGGTTTTGACTAAATTGAGTGCCCAAACGTCAAAATTTTCGAACGAGATTTTCACAAAATAGTTCCATAAAACTATAGACCATAAAAATATAATAGAAATTAATTTTTCTACGTCAAATTTGTGGTCCCGAAACCACTAGCCTGGCTAGCCCAAAAATCGGGCTGTTATAAGAATAAACAGACAAGCATCGCATTATCATACTCAGAACAGAATATTAGACTATTAGAGCTACACTTTTGGGGCTTAATTAGCCCTTACCAACCCTACGGTAGGCCCACAGTAGATTGTTACGACCCTTCTGACCCTAAAGAAAATTTCAGAATTATGGGCCCACATGCCCGTATGGCCCACACCCCCCACTTGGTCTAGCCCCTGTAGCTCACACGGCCGTGTCCTGCACACGGCCAATCCTTCATCGATCACACGGTCGTGTCCTGCACATGGCCATCCACACGGGTGACCACACGCTCGCGTGGCGTCGACAATGTAGTTTTTTGGCTTTTGCCGAAACCTCATTTCCTGCGTTTCTGGTACACACCTGGTATCATTTTGATGCTACTGCAAACACAAACCCTCTAAAACCGGTAATAAAAAGGAACTTTTAATGCTCAAATCATTACAGGAGCATCAACAGAATCTTGCCCTTCCCCTAATCGAAAGTAAACACAAAGCCTTCATTAAAACATTAGCCGCGAAACACTAAAATTAAATCCACACAAGACTTACCAATCGAACGTGATCAAAAGTTACACAAAAAGGGGAAAGGATGAAAATAATCGAATAGAAGAGGGAGAGATGAAAATTAACAAAGAAGAAAAGAGAATAGGGGATTTTGGAGAAGAAACGTCAAAAAGTATTTTTGGTAAAAAAATAAAAAGGATAGGATTAGATATGATAACTCCCCCAAATCCCACTACATCTCAACCACCACAGAATTTCGGTTCCTTCCAACCTCTATCAGATACCCGAGGTAAAAATATTAACATTCACGCTGGCGCAGAGATTTGAACTCAAGACCTCCAACATACTAACTCTCTTACCACTAGAACTAGTAGGCTCATTCTGATATGAATTTACAAGTAATTTAATCAAAGCCTACTGAACAAAGATAAGGCTTAGATCCAAAAATAACCAAAATTTTCAAAATTGGGACTTGAACCCAAGACCTCTCACACACTTCTAGAACACTTAACCACGGAAGCAAATATACATTTGTTTCAGATATTCACAGAAGCAGAATTAAATTATTTGGGGCATTACATGGATCTATGAAATCCAATACGGTGTGGGAACTTGTAGACTTACTGGTTAGGATTAAACCAATTGAGTGTAAGTGGATCTACAAGAACAAGAGAAATGCAAAAGGGAAAGTGGAACCACACAAAGCTAGACTTGTAGGGAAAGACTACACATAGAAAGAAGGCATCGATTACGATGAGACCTTCTCTCCGGTAGCCATGCTCAAGTCTATCTATATACTCTTATCCATTGTCACCGCTCTCGATTACAAGATCTGGCAAATGGATGTCAAGACAACATTTTTGAATGGCTATCTTGATGAGACCATTTACATGGCTTAACCCACTAGCTATGTTGTCAAAGGAAAGGAGCGGAAAGTTTCCAAACTGCTATGATCCATTTATGGACTTAAACAGATGTCCCATTCATGGAATAAAATATTTGATCAAATGATCAAGACTTCTGGATTTGAGCAAAACGCTGATGAACCTTATGTTTATAAACGTATAAAGGACAAAAAGGTGGTCTTCCTTCTTTTGTACGTCGATAATATTCTACTTATCAAAAACGATGTAGGAGAATTGTCATCGATTAAATTGTGGTTAGCTCAACAATTTAGCATTAAGGACTAAAGTGAGCTAGTTATATTCTTGGAATTCGAATCCTTAGAGATCGAAAGAATAAAACGATAGCTCTATCTCAAGCTTCATACATCGATAAGGTATTAGAACATTTTGCAATGACCAATACAAAGCCAGGCATTCAGTTGACTGCATTAGGTTTTCATCTTTCTTTAGATGACTGTCCTAAGACAGCAATAGAAAGAGAGCATATGAGTAAGGTTCCATATGCTTTAACAGTTGGAATCCTTATGTATACAATGCTTTACACATGTCCAGATATCTATTTCATAGTAGGAATGGTTAATCAATATCACTTGAATCCAGGTATCAAGTTGTAAAGCATATATTAAGGTATCTTTAATGGACTAGGGATTATATGCTTATGTATTCTAAGAAGAGCCTTACTCCTATTGGATGCACGGACTCAGACTTCCAAACCTTTAAAGATTCGAGGAAATCGACATCAGGATGTGTATTCATTTTAAGTCGTAGAGCCATAGCATAGAGAAGTGTAAAATAAACTTGCATTGCTGACTCTACTATGGAGGCCGAGTATGTGGCTACTTCTAAGGCAACGAAAGAAGAAATATGGCTTCGAAAGTTCTTAATCGATCTTGAAGTCATTCCTAGTATGGAAAAAGGTATAACATTGTATTGTGATAATAGTGTTGCAATAGCTAATACCAAGCAATGAGAAGTCACAAGAGAACGAAACACATTGATTGGAAATATCACTTGATATGAAAGGCAATAGTCGAATGAATTGTAGATGTGATGAAAGTAGCTTCTAAAGATAACCTTGCGAATCCATTTACTAAGACTCTTGTAACTAGGAGTTTTATCAAACACGTCGAAGATATCTTAATGCAAAACATGACATATTAACTTCACTAGGGAAAATGGGAGATTGTTGGGAAATGTGTCCATATTGTAGTAAACATGTAACTATTTTCTATTTATTTGAACGATGAATAAATAAATAGAGTTAATTTCACATTTCACTATTATGTCTTTTATATTTATGTCTTTTATATTTTGCATGCACAGCAAAATTGTGACAAGCAAATATTAGCTCATTGATTGTCTAAGTTCAAACTAAAGATAAGTGGCATTGTAAGAACGTTTACATTGTGAAAAGACAACTTACTTCAATAGATAATCTAAATAAGTTTGTAATCTGTAAAAGAATCAAAGTGAGCATTTGATTCAAATACTGAGAAGGGTTATTATGTCGTCTACAATTCCAATTGGAGAGATGGCTAGTCTTGGCTATCATCAAGTAGAAACATATATGTATTCATTTGTAGAATATGAATTAATTTTAAATCTGTTTGTGAATTAATTCACTTGTGACGTTCATTGTGTGATTTACCTAAATCCAGAGTTAGGCACTGTCCATGTATATGCAACTCATGTGCTTTGATATAAGTGGAGGCATATACTCTAAAGATGTTCGAGCTCATAGCCGATATGTTGGGTACATGACTTGTGTATGTCATGGCTTTACTAGCAACAGTGGAATTCATAGCTCAATTAAAGAGTTAATGATATCCTCTCATTGGCATTGTGTGGATTGATAAATATGGAACGTGGCCACAAGTTGCTTGTTTCCAAATGAGCAATTGATCACATTCATTTGTTGACAGTGATCATATTAATCATTAAGAAGACACAGTGGTGACAATGAGATAATTGTATTGAGTGAACGGATTTAACTTAAAGGAATCAAGGATATCATATGAGGGTAACACACATATGATAAGGTCATTGGACAAAGTAGTTGGATGAATTACTTTCGTAAAAAGTATAAAATAAGGAGTTTTCAATAATGGTACTTGTTCTACACAAACTTCATGATTAAATAATTGTGAATTCTTAGAACGATGCTTCTGGACATAATTGCAATTATTAGAGCCTAATTGTATATGTATGATTTATCCCTCCGCTAGCTCAACAAAAGCTCGATCAGACTTACGACTTTGGAAATAATTTAATTGAGTCAATTTATTCGATAGGGAATTAAATTAGGTGGTCATGAGAATTATTCAACTAGAAAATTTGATCAAAGAATTTTCTTGAAAAACTAATTTGAAAAATCTAAGTGATTTTTGGAAAAACTAGTTTTGATAAAGTAAAATTAAATTAATTAAAATTAATATGATATTTTTGGAAATTATTTCCAAGTCACACAACTGGTCCAATGGGTAATTGAACTTGAAAATTTGACTTAAGATTGTAAATTGGGCCTGAAAGCCCAAAATAGAGATCAAGACCCAAAAAACTGGTCGAACCGGGCTCAGTATGTGAAATCGGGCCGACGGTCCAATCTATGGCTAAACCGGACCGGCCGGGTCGTCACTAACCTAGACAGAACTAATAGTAGCCAAACTGACTCGAGGTGCTGTAAGGGCGTTGCACCTACATCACTGAACATGGCAGTGTCAGCGGCTACGACGACGATGTCCTAGCGGCCAGCAACAGTTGCTCTTTGGCGGTTGAGTAGTGGAAGAGTTACACTCCTACTGGGACTCTACTAGAGAATTTGATTTCAGATTAACTCTTCTAAAAATAATATTAACTTAATAAGATTTAATATTAAATTAATATAATATTTATCAAGTGATTAAATTAATATAATATTTTATATTAAATTAATATCATATTAGATTAAATTTAATATTAAAGTGATTAAGTTTAACCATAGTTGAACTCTCTAAATTGTCCCGCTATAAAGAGAGTCTTGGGTAGTTATTTTACACACACTTGAATTTAAGAGAAAGTTGTAGAGAGAAAATTCTTTGAAGAGATTATTTCAGAGAATTTCTAAAGATGTTTTTCTGATTTACAACTTAACCCAAAAGTTTAGAAAATTATGAAATTACCCCATTATTAATTTTTGTGAAAAATTTTCTAATTCGAAGCAAGCTCACACTCGATTGACATGAGTTTGAGTATAGCGGAGAAGACTACTCGGCAAAGCGCTCATCCTAGACAATCAAAAAGGTAATATTTTCATTAAGTGTTTATTACTTTAGATATCATAACCAAGATCTTGTTTTGGAAAAAATTTAAAACTCTATTTTTCCTAAATTTATTTTTTGTTGCATTTTCCAAACTCATTTTTCCAACATTATTAAGGTTGTTAAAGGCTAATAGTTTAAGAACACATAATATAGTTTAAGAACACATAATTTATACCAACTAATCCATCTTGAGAAATCTCGAATCCTCCCTTAATCACATCCTCATCCACTCGTTAATCTACCTTAAGGGATTTAGCCACTCATGTTATTCATAATCTCAAATTCAATTGAATAAACCATGTGAGAAACACGATCGATTCAGAAAAGACAAAAGATTTGAATAATTGTAGGTTGAATATCCAATAAGGAATGAAATAACAAATATCTGGATTGGAATAATGAAATAAAACAATTGCAAAGGAAAATATGGAGTAAATACTTTAATTAAATAAGCAAATCCTTAAATCAAAATTGATTCAAAAAGGAAAAAAAGTATTTAAAAAGCCAAAAGGAAAATAAACTAAAACTAATTTTAAACTATAAAGGTTTTTGAAGGCATCTAGGATGATTTAGTTACATCAATCTCCTAATGTCTTATTTATATAGGTGTTGGTAGCCCAAATTATATCTTTAGAACATCCTAGGTCTTTATACAAGTTTGATTGTGCAGATGAAAATATCCCCGATGAACTTGGGCAGCACGTCGACCTTGTGTCATGCCACACAAGGGGTGTGGCGCGACATGACACCAAATTCCTGCCTTGTGTCGTTCATTCTATGCCTTGACGTCTCGTGAAGCTTATGTATCACTCTACCTTTGCTTCCACATCAATTTTTCCTTTATATCTCCATCCTACAAACTCAATTAAACCAATTACATAACCTAAGGCTCGAGGAGACCTATTGGGTCACAACACCTACAACATGTGTTAAAAATACTTATTTTTATTAACTTTCTATCCTAAAGCCTAATTACTGAAAATGAAATATAATATCCTAAATTGATTAAAAAACAAGCTCTTTAAGTGTGAAATTAACCCCAATTAACTATTACATTTGACGGCAGGTCAGTTAGTGGTTACTTCGACTTCTATGTCTATGACTACATCTACCACTATGTCAATTGGATCGAAGTCATCCTCAGTCATTTTCAATTTATCATCATGGTCTCCAATTCCAAACTCTTGTTGATCTTTATCATTTAATTTAGGATGATCAACGACAATACAATGGTCTTCATGATCAAAGTTGGGAACATCATGCATGACCTCATCCATTAGAGTCAATGCTTATGATATTTGTTGGAGCATTGTCATCATTTACTCCAATTGATCAGATATGGATGATAGCCACTCAGATGTGGATGGCATAATTGCTTCGAACGAGGGCATCTCATACAAATCATAAAAAGGTTCGCTTGAATATTCAGGTATATTGTGTAACATCCTAAATTAGGGTCTAGTCGGAACTGTGGTTCTAAGACCACAAATATAAAATAGAAATAATTATTTTATGATTCTTATGGGGTCTATGATATGATTGCATGCTTGTATGAAGGTTTCATAAAGAAATTCAATTAATAAAGTGCCCAATTTGACATTTAGGACTAAATTGCAAAAGTTGCAAAATGTGAGTTCTAGAAGCTTTAGGCATGAAATTGCCATGGATTATTGATTTGAGGTCTTTAAATAGTAATTTTCCCAATTTCTATAATTATGGACAAAAATGGACATGAATAGGAAAATTTTGAAGGAAAGGCCTCAAGGGCATTTTTGTCATTTGGTTAATAAAAGAATACAAAGGGAAAAATAAGTCAAAATTGAGTTCATCTTCTCCATACCATAGCCGAAATTTTGAAGCTCTCCATAGCTAGGGTTTTTCAACTTTTCATGCTTGAAAGTAAGTCAATCCTAGCACCATTTTTTATGTTCTTTGCATTTTTTAAGTCCATGAAACATGATCTATCCATTTTTAGCCATATTTTGAGCTAGGGTTCATGTATGAAATTTGAATCATGTGTGACATGTTTGTATTTTGATGTTTAATGGAGGAATATGGAAGTTTGATGCATAATAAACATCTTTTACTAAGTAGTTTTTCATGAAAACACCTAAAAAGGACCTTTTTTTTAAAAGTGGTGAAATAAGTGGTTAAAAATCTGATTTGAAAGAAAATGTGGGCTGATATGAGTATAATATAAGTTCCGCTAGGCTTGGGTATCAAAGAAAATGAACACATTTCATTTTAAGAGCCTAGGGGCTAAGTTGTAATTATGTGAAAGTTAGGGGGCAAAAGTGTAATTTTTCCAAAGTATGATTTATGGACTATTTTAAACAATGTGAAGATTAAATGAGCTGAATTTGCTATTATAGATCAAGAAAAACAGAGTCCGGGCCTAGACCGGGGAAAGAACAAGATTTTGGACTAAATCGAATTAATTGTCCACATTTTGTACCGAGGTAAGTTGATGTGTAAATAATGCAATGATATATCATGTTTTAATATTTCGTTAATGTATGAGTCTCTATGATTAATTATTATGACAAGTGCATGAACGAGGTTATAGTCTATGAGCATGACATTGTGAACGAGTTCGACGAATATGTGATATCGAGAAAAATCCCGTTTAAACCTTAGGAATAATCTAGGATACAATGTGATATGTCACTAGGAACTATGTGATTATGAGCTCATGAGATTATGTGTATATGTGACAATGTGAATCCGAGTGCTAGTCTAGTACGTTCTACCAGTGGCTGGGTAGCCCGGCATGGTTTACAGGTACCTGTCAGCTTGTGTGAACAGCCCGAGTAGTTACGTCCTGACTGTCAGCTTGTGTGAGCAGGCCCATGATTAGCTCGAGAGAAAGAAATGTGTGATTATGATGTGAGGTAGCATGTGGCTACGTTTGAAGCACTATGTGCAAGTTTTTCGTGTATTTAATAGTATTCCAAGTGTTCAACGGGTAAACCTGTGAGTTATTCGATAAGTAAGTCAATGACGTGGAAACATGACAATGTGTTACGAGTTGGTACAGGTATGTACGATAAACTCATATGATTGAGCTCGATATGTGATGAACTTTTGGTAAGATTGAAATTGTGTAAGTTATTGCTACAAATTAAGCTATACCTATGAAATTATGACAACACATAAGTAAACTATGTTAGGTCAATGGTATTTATACATATGATTATGTTGCTATTTATTTGCATGTGAACTTACTAAGCTTTATGCTTACTCCTCTCTCTTTCTTATTTTCTTATAGTATTGCCAAGCTTGCTCGGGAATCGAAGGACGTCGGAGGCTCAATCATACTATCAACTGGACATTTGGGTATAGTTACTCTCAATATTTTAAATATGGCATGTATAGGGGTTTGGTCCTTTTTTTATATGTCATATTGGTTTAGCCAAATGTATTGGCTTATGGAAATACTTGATTCATTTTGCGTATGGCCCTGTGATATGGTTCATATTGATCATTTGGGTTGTAACCCTAATCAATTATGCATGCATGCAATGTTTTATGCTTGATATGATTGCTTGTGGATGAGATGTGTGATGAATGGCACATGTGCTAAGAGAATGAATCTTGGCTAATAAGGATGACCAAAGCTATGGTATAATTGAGCAAATTGAAAGAAGGTTTAGCATGGTGAATAAATATGAAATTGGTGTGGAATGCCATGTGAAATATGATGGTTTGGATATGTGATAGGTTGACATTACAAAGGCATGGATTAATCATGCCTATGAGTTTTTGAGTGACTAAATATATATTGTTGCATGCCATCTGAGATGATTGAGTAAATGAGCATTTAAGGGTGACAAATGGATTGGAAAATAACCTCAAATTTGTCCACATGGGCATCTGTCTAGGCCGTGTGTCTGTCCTATGGGCATGTGATCCGGCCGTATGTCCCCTGCACCATAATTAATGCAAACAGAATGCCCAGTAGTAAACACACGAACAGAGACACGGCTGTGTGTCTCATCCGTGTAAGGGGCACGGCCTTAGGACATGGGCGTGTGCCCAGGTAGTGTGAAGTCTGCACTTAATTTTTTGGAATTTAATTCACCACACGGCCTAAGCACACGGGCGTGTGACTTGGTCGTGTGACCTTATTTGCTTGATGACGTCATAGTCAGAGAGTTACACGGGCTGAGGACACAGGTGTGTCCCAAGCCACACGGATGTGTGGGACCACACGGCCTACCCACACAGGCGTGCGACTCTCCAAAACAAGAAAATTTTTCCAAGTGTCAAAAAGGTTTCGAAGGTTCTCGATTTAGTCCCAAACCGTTTTCGGTGTACGTTTTGGGCCTCGTAGGCCCTTTAAAGGGACAAATTGGATGAAATTTTATGGCCCGATTTTGTGTGTCCGTTTATGTTTAAGTTCAATAACGCCTTAAACCATGTTCTGGCAACGGATACGAGTAAGGGGTGTTACATATTGTATTCTCCATCATAACTCCATTGGTTTGTCGAAGCTCCATTCGACCATCTTGATCCTTCTTTAATGTACCATACATTGCACCACCTATAATCATCATTAAATTCATTCATGATTAAATTAAATAGTCAACAAGGTAACTAAACAAAATAACAAAAATAATGAAAAAAATTAGCACACTATGTAGCTCGTTCATCTTTTGGTTAGTATTATTTTACAAAGTAATCAATTAAATAAAAATTATCACTATCTGACCATGCTCCACTGACGTGCATGCATTGGGGCTCAAAATCAACACCAAACAATGAATATATACAGTATCTACAAGTATTACAGATCAGTTGTAACATATATAGTGTCAATGGAACACCAGAATATTCCAAGGATTGAACTTAAGAGAGTTTCGGGACTAAGTGATTTCTATCCTACAACATGCAATCGAGAAGGCTAATTAACTACTCACTAGGTGTCATATTATGACATGTCATTAACAAGAGGGAATAAAGCTAATTAACTACCTAAAGAATAAAAATGACTAAATTACAAAACACATAAACTATGAAATTAACAAATTCAATAATAGACAACGATTGGTTGGTTTCCATGTTGTCAATTAACCTTCAAATTAGGGATTTAAATCGCTAATATTCCTAAATCGACTTAATTTTACCTCCCAGTGTTAATTTTACCAAATTAGACCAATTAGTCCAGTTTATCTCTTGACCTCACAGAACAAACTCGTGACAACCAATTGTTACCCAATAAGATCTCCTTTCAGTCTCACTTATTTAGATTTTCCCTTAGGGGCATCAATCCTAAGTTTTTGAATTTTATTTGATTTAGTCCAAATTTTTTTATTTAGTCTCTAAACCCAAAAATCAGCTAACCAACATTTTCATCAACCAACCACTTAGTATTTAGCTACTCATGCTCATTTTTAAACACACAAATATCAAACATTCAAGTGGAAAATGCATTAATATAAACTCAAAGAAGAGTTGATAAAAATACAAGCTTTCTTGCAAAAGCTTGAAGAAAACAACAATGGCAACAATAATGGTAACTAAAAGCACAAAAGATGATATTTTTATCAGTGAAAATAAGACAAAGTTGAGTTGGATTAAACCTAAGGATTAAAGTGCAAAAACAAAAAAAGATTAAGGTACTAAATGACAATTAACACCAAGCTACATTAAACCTAACTAACTAACTAACAAGTTTACCAAAAATCAGAAAAGTTGGAACCAAAACCCTTAAGAGATGAAGAAAACAACTAAACCCTAAACTAAAAAGATGACAAAAGTTGTAAAAAGTATAAGTGAGTTTTTTCTCAACTAAAAGATGGCTTTTGTAACACCACAAACCCGGCGTAGACGTTACGGCCGAATCCGGTGTGTCACATTACCTACCACTAACCAAGTTACCTAGTTTACTAAAATTTGGGTGAGCTTTGCAAAATCCATTAATGAAGTTTTAAGAGAAATGTTCCGATTCACTAGTGTGAGTCCTATCCATTATAGATTGTTAAGGGTTTAGAAAAACGTGACTTTTGTTGTACTTTGAAAAGTTTCGTTTTGAAGACGTTTGGTTGTCGTGTTAGTTTGAAACAAGTAATTTTTGATAAACCTAGAGTTAACCAATTTCAAGGAATCAATTTAAGTGATGTGAATCTCAAGTTGGAAATGATTTAAGTAATTTAAAAACCCAAAATAAAAATAATAGAGCGGCCTTATTACAACTTTAACCAAAATAGAAATAATAAAAAATAAATGTGAAATTTAAAAGGAAGCTACTTGAAACTTTTTTAAAAACCAGAAATTTAATCTTCGTGGCCACTCTGAATCCCGCCCAGCTCCAAGTCCACCAACTAGGGCTCACCTGCAATGATGGAAGAGAAAGGGGGTGAGTTTGGAAAACTCAGTGTATATTGAAAACCCATCCAAAGCCCAAGTCAGCTCAAGCCCATTGGGCCTAAGCCCTATTCAGATAACCGCGGTATTGGGCCCAAGCCCTTTTCAAAATACGATAAACTAGGCCTTAGCCCCTTTTTAGATAACAGTATGGCCCATAGGCCGATTCCAGAACAGAACAGACATATTCGTGTATGCAAGCCCAACCCAGCCTATAACCAACCGCTACACTCCACCCGTACCAACCCTCCACTCCATGTGGGGAATAGCTCAACCCACCCAGCCCTACACTCCATAGTTGCAGCATAGCTGCTCAGTTATCAGTAAGTTGAGGCAAAGCCTCCAGTACGTGGTCAAGCCACTTTTAGTACTTCCTCCATCAGTAACCCAGTCCCATGCATCAGATAATAATAAAATGGCATGCAGTAAATAGTAACAGTCAAACATGCATTCAGGTCAACCTTAACCCTAGGGGTATATCAGTAATTTTGCTCCTAGGGGTAAAACTGTAAACTTTCCACCTATACAGGTATTTCAGTACTTTTATCAGTTTTAAGGGTTCTCATGAATGTTACGGTCCTTACTAGCCCATTTTTCATTGCAGTAATTTATTTATCTCAATTTCACAATCTTAGCCATTGGGCCCTAAAACCCCTAATGGCCCTACAGTGTCCATTAGCCATTTAAGCCCATTTAACTCAAGTTTTATGACTAGTTTACCGGTTTAAGCAGTTTCGATTCTACAGTCTAACAGAACATACTTATTGCCTATTTTTTATATATTATACATATTTTTATTATTTACCCGTATGGGCCCGTAAGCCTATTGGGCCCAGTTTTTGCCTATCGAGGCTCAATTACCGAAGTGCACGAAATTTCACACACAACTGACTTACCACTTTACAATTTTAGATCTAATGATTTCCAAACATCTTGTGAGCACTCGCACACTCACAAGCCCACGAAATGCCAAAATTTCGGCATTTCGGCTTTTGCCGAATTGAACTATGAGAGGGTGTTCGATACACACCTGTTTCGCAACGACTGCTACTGAGATCCCTTACAATGTCTTACAATTGATTACCATAATTCTTAGATTGCAACCCACAACAACCAATCCCAATATTCACCTACCCATATTCGAACCATGCCCCTAAAGCCTTTAGAATCTTACCTTTTTACCGAAAACCGATGACTAGGTCCAAGTCTAGTTGCTCCAAAGATCCAAGCCTTCGATCAAACCTCTAGAAGACACTAATCACCAAAAGAAATCATCGGTTAAAGACCTTTAAAGCCCTATGCCCAAATCGACAGCCTCTCTAGATTTTAGGGACTTCGGCTTTTCTAAATTGTAAAATAAGACTAGATCTGAGGTGATGAGCACTTACCACTTATTCCTCTTTGATTTCTATGCAGATCTGATGCAGATCTATCCTCTAAATGATAGTAGAACTCGAATCCAGGAGATCTGAAGTTTCGGCTATAAGTCCCTAAATCTATGGTATTTCGCTTTTTAAGTGACGAAGAAGATGACGATTTGAGGCTATAACTTTGAAGTAATGTTGCCGACAGATACTAAGGGTTTAGAGAAGATGAAATTTGATCAAAAATAACAAAAATAACTTAAGGATTTTGGCTTGGAGAAATCGGCACAAGAAGTGAGTTTTCAGGATTTCGGCTTTTATGGCAATCGGCTATGGAGGTTTTGTGGAGGATGGGATCAACAGAGGAGGTGAGTAAGGTGATCAGAAGGTTTCAGCTAGAAGAAAAAGCAAAAAGGAAGAAAGAAAATGGAAGAAAAAGAGAGGAAGAAGAAATCGGCACCAAGGAGAAGGAATTTGCGTTTTCGGCTTTTGTGAGAACTCAAAAAGGATGAATGACAGTGAAAGCTTTCAGGTGGCTAACCCTAATTCTCCAAGACAAAAAAAAGAAAAGAACCTAACCCTAATATCAACTAAAACAATCGGCCCAACCTCCTTAAGGCCCTTGCCGAAATTCACTTAAGTGATCACATACCCGACACATGCCTAAAATTAAAAAGTAACAATATGCCTACCTTGCAACTTGAGCCCTGGGCCTTTAATTCCTTCCCAGACACCATTTTTTTAGGAACTTAGTGGGCGCCACCTTGTCACTTTACCAAGGCCTTATTTGTGTCGTAATTTACGAAGTTCTTCTTAAAAGCCCACTTAACCAAGTCTCCTATTCACTTAAAATCCAACCTTGATATTTTACCGTGTTTAACTTAGGCTTAGGCCTTCTAAAGGCCCACTAACACATTTAAACACAATTCCAATATTCAGAACACCAAAATTTCAAAATTTACCAAAAATCACAGAAACCCGAAAAATCCCAAAAATCATGGCGTTACAACTCTACCCCCTTAAGGAAATTTCGGCCTCGAAATTTACCTGATCCAAATAATTGAGGGTATTGTTGACGCATAGACTCTTCTGAGTCCCAAGTAGCCTCTTCCCTTCCATGATTACGCCACAGCACTTTTACCAACGGAACCGACTTCCTTCTTAAAACTTTAACCTCTCGATCTAAAATTTGCACGGGTTCCTCTTCAAAGGTCAAACAGTCTTTACTTCAATCTCCTCTACTGGCACAACATGTGAAGGATCCGATCGATATCGTCTCAACATGGACACATGAAAGACGTCATGGATTCTATCCAACTCCGGTTGTAACACCCCGTACCCGAGACCGTTGTCGGAAGCGACCACGAGGTGCTAACAGACATAATTCATGTATGTTCACAGTCCATTTTAAAAATTTCCAGATAGCTGGCTAACTGTGTCACTGTCACCTTAAAAATCATATCTTGAGTTCCAAAACTCGAAAATCAGTTTCGTAATTTTTCCCTGAAACTAGACTCACATATCCATCCAAAATTTGTTTTCTAGAATTTTTGGTCAATCCAATTAGTACATTTTATTAGTTAAATTCTCCCCTGTTACAGGGTTCGACTACACTGACCTTTGTGCATTACGACTTGGATATCTCCCTGTACAGGGCTTCAATACTGATGTCGTTTGTTTCTATAGAAACTAGTCTCGAAAAGAAATCTATACATATATGGCATGACTTCTAATTATCTCTGGTTAATTTATAATGAATTTCCAAAGTCGGAACAGGGAATCCAGAAACTGTTATGGCCCTGTTTCGCGAAAACTTAAATATCTCATAATATACTGTTCATATGATTGTTTCGTTACTTTCCTATGAAAATAGATTCATCAAGGTTAGATTACATAATTTATTCACTATTTAATTCCATTCCTAATATTTTTAGTGATTTTTCACATTCACGTCACTGCTACTATCAGCATCTATTTTTAAGGTAGACTTTACCTATTACATAGTTTCCATGATTCAACTAGCCCTTTAGCATATATAGCACAAAATATGATCATGATTAACCATTCCAATGGCTAATTGTTCCCAAACATTTCCATACCTCTTAACGAACATCATACAAGACAATTATAATACTAAGCTCAAAGTGTATATAAGCGATTTTCGCATGGCTATCCAAATTTATACAAAACCAAAGGGTCCATGACCAACAACAAAACGGGTAGTCCTATACATGCCATTTCAAAGTTCAACCAAAAGTGTACCAAAAGGGGCTTTGATAGTGTGGACGAATTCTACTTCGACAATCCCTAGTCTGATAGCTGACGAACCAAAATCTATAAAACAGAGATTCAAAGAAACGGAGTAAGCATTTAATGCTTAGTAAGTTTTGAGCCATGAAATTAGACACAACTAAAGCGTAGCATTCATATGGCTAAACGGATAATTTCATATGCACAAATTCTCAATATCATACTTACTTCACATTACCAACCCTTATATTCATACACAAAAGATCAACTTAGCCAAAGGCCGGTAGCTCATTTATCGACTGAGCGAATACTATTTGTAAAGGATCAACTAAATCAATGCATATACGAGACATACCTCATTGCTGAGATTTTGCGAGCATATTAATTGAAACTATTACAGCAAGGTCGCTCATTCCCAAGCCAAGTATCTTCGGGATTTAACCAGATATAGCTACTCGCTCAATGCCTTCGAGACATAGCACGGATATAGTAACTCGTACCATTACCTTCGGGACTTAGCCTGGATATAGTAACTCGCACAAATGCCTTCGGGACTTAGCCCGGATGTAATAACTCGTACAAATGCCTTCGGGACTTAGCCCGGAACTAGTCACTAGCACAAAATGCCTTCGGGACTTAGCCCGGTTATCATCCAAATATTCATGCACATATCAATAAATCATGACACATCTATATTTCATTTTCATAATTAAAGTTCAAACACAAGTCACGTATTAAGCAATCCCATTTTCGGCTCACTAGCCACATACAAACAGCATGGTTTAGTTTGCTTTATGACACGATCTCTATGCACATACGGCTACCCGTCATATGTATAGACTAATTAACTCAACATGTAATTCAAGTAGAATCATCATATCACCGTATATTTGTTATGCTCATACGTCATGACTTAATCAAATCGTAAACTAAGTCTCGTTACTCGAAAACTTACCTCGGATGTTGTCGAACGATTCCGATGGCTATTCGACCACTTTTTCCTTCCCTTTATCGGATTTAGTTCCCCTTTGCTCTTGAGCTTAATTTAACAAATAAATTGATTTAATCATTTGAGCATCGAAAAGAGGAACACAAGGTACTTAGCCCATATATATATACATTAGACATTAAAGTCACATACATATGAAATCATGAATCAACTCAACATATTAACCCACACTTCCTTTTAGCCGATTGTCTAAGCCAAGATAAAAGCATCAATATGCTTGCCTCTAACCGAATACATGCAACACCAATCTTCTTCCTATGGCCGAATATGCATGTCTATGTTGAGGTCGATTATATGCTTAATACTTCCTACAAGTTTGGTTACTTGTATTGATTATATATCATCTTGTTTCAAGTTCAAAACTCGGCTAATACGCATATATACACTAGTAATCAAATACTAACATTTTGCACTTCACCTTACTACCATTTCACATCTATTTTCTACCATGGCCGAATGCATCAAGACACCATACCATTCAATTTTGGTCATGGGTTACACAAAGAACTTAATGTCTAACTCAAAAATGCCAAAAAGAAAATCCAAGAGTCATCAATCACCATCACATGTATCATTACAAAGCTTCACACTTAGCATGCAAATGACATCAACACAAATCCACCTTAGCCGAAACTTAACTCATCTTCATGCCTCATCACCACAACATCAAACAACAACCAAGAAGACAACACCCATGGCCGAATATCATCTCCATCTCATAGCAAAGATTTAAACCATGGGCTAGGTAGAACTCAAACTAACAACTAAAAACATGCATGAATCTCAAGGACAACATCAAACATACCTTAGTCTAGCAAACCACCATAGCCGATTTTCTCAAGCTCTTCCCCTTCCTTTCTTTCCTCTATTCGGCCAAAGATGTTCAAGAATGAACACTTTTTTTTTGTTTTCTTTCTTCAATTCACGGTAATGGGAGGGGGGAAAACATGGATGAGACAATTTTTTTCATCATCATTTACCTTTCCATTATTATTTTATTACCCATACTCCTTATTTTATTTTTTCCTAACATTAATCACTAACATAACATGTTTATGACATGTTTTGCCCATAACATTTTGTCCTCCTTCCTTGTCATGGCCGGCCACTACTAAATTAAGGGGGAAATTGACATGCAAGTCCACCCTTTTATTACATGCACTAATAGATCCTTATAGATTAACCTATCACATTTCAAAAGTGTCACACATAAGTCCTATTAGCTGAATTCACATGCAATCGACTAAATCGAAGCTTAAAACTTTCACACATTCATATTCACATATTTTAGACAATAAATATCATATTCAAATAATTTGGTGACTCGGTTTAGCGGTCCCGAAACCGCTTTCCGACTAGGGTCACTTTAGGGCTGTCACAACTCTCCCCCACTTAAGAAATTTTCGTCCCCGAAAATCTTACCGGTAAATAGGTTTGGGTATCGCTCTTTCATAGAGTTCTCGGGTTCCCAAGTAGCTTCTTCCATCCCGTGTTTGAGCCATAACACTTTTACTAACGGAACCCTTTTGTTTCGCAACTCTTTCACTTCACGAGCTAGGATACGAATCGGTTCTTCTTCATAACTCATATCGAATTGAATTTCAACCTCTGATGGATTAATTACGTGTGATGAATCAGATCTATAACGTCGAAGCATCGAAACATGAAAGTCGTCGTGAATCTTTTCAAGTTCAGGGGGCAAAATCAATCTATACGCAACTGGACCAATTCGTTCGGATACTTCATATGGCCCTATGAACCTCGGACTCAGTTTGCCTTTACGGCCAAATCTGAGTATCTTTTTCCAAGGTGAGACCTTAAGAAACACTTTGTCTCCCACCTGATACTCAATATCTCTTCGTTTTAAATCCGCATACGACTTCTGACGATCTGCTGCTGCCTTCAGACTTTCACGAATTATTTTTACTTTCTGTTCAGCATCTTTAATCAAATCCACTCCGAAAATTTTACTTTCACCGAGCTCGGTCCAAAACAATGGTGTACGAAATTTTCGACCGTACAAAGCCTCGTAAGGCGCCATCTTAATGCTTGACTGAAAACTATTGTTGTAAGCGAACTCAATCAAATGTAGATATCGTTCCTATGAACCACTAAACTCAAGGATGCAGCATCTCAACATATCCTCGAGTATCTGAATTATCCGCTCGGATTGACCATCGGTTTGTGGATGAAAAGCGGTGCTAAAATGCAGCTTGGTACCCAAAGCTTCTTGCAATTTCTTCCAAAATTGCGAGGTGAATCTCGGATCTCTATCCGACACAATAGAAATCGGTACCCCGTGTAATCTCACAATCTGAGAAACATACAACTCAGCTAGTTTTTCCAATGAAAAGTCCGTGCGTACGGGGATAAAGTAAGTCGACTTAGTCAGTCTATCCACGACAACCCAAATCGCATCTTTCTTACTTGCCGACAATGGCAACCCAGATACAAAATCCATCGTGACTCGATCCCATTTCCATTCAGGTATCATGATCGGCTGAAGTAAACCCGTAGGCACTTGATGTTCCGCCTTCACTTGCTGACATATTAAACACTTCGAAACAAAATCGGAAATGTCTCGTTTCATACCATGCCACCAAAACTAACGTCTCAGATTGTTGTACATTTTCGTACTCCCCGGGTGAATTGACATTCGGCTATAATGAGCTTCGTTCAGAATCATCGAAATGAGTTCTGAATTTCTTGGAACACATAACCGACTTCTGAACCTCAAACAATCGTCATCATCAATTTGAAACTCTGATTCCATATTCGGAACACATTCAGCCCGTTTTGCAACCAATTCATCATCGACTTTCTGAGCTTCACGAATTTGATGAATCAACAATGGTTTGGCCTTTAATTCCGCCACTAACACATTGTCGGATAGAACAACAAGTGTACATTCATCGCTCGTAAAGCAAATAGTGATTTACGACTTAAGGCATCCGCAACCACATTAGCCTTTCCCGGGTGATAGTCAATGACAAGCTCATAATCTTTTAACAACTCGAGCCAACGTCTTTGTCACAGATTTAAGTCTCTTTGGGTCATCAAATATTTGAGACTTTTGTGATCTGAAAATACATGGCACTTCTCACCGAATAAGTAATGTCGCCATATTTTCAAAGCGAATACGATGGCAGCTAATTCGAGATCATGGGTCGGATAATTTTTCTCATGTGGCTTTAATTGTCTCGACGCATAGGCCACAACTCGACCTTCTTGCATCAATACCCAACCCAACCCAAGTAGGGATGCATCACTATAAATGACGAACTCCTTGCCTGATTCGGGCTGCACTAGTACTGGAGCTTCCGTCAAGTGAGTTTTCAATTGTTCGAAACTTTTCTGACACTTTTCTGTCCATTCAAACTTAACATCCTTCTGAAGTAGTTTCGTCATTGGTGTGGCTATCATCGAGAAACCTTTCACAAACCGTCGATAGTAACCGGCAAGTCCCAAAAAGCTCCGAACCTCAGTAATATTTCTCGGAGGCTTCCAGTTAAGTATGGCTGAAATTTTGCTTGGGTCAACTCGAATACCCGATGCGGATACCACATGACCCAAGAAGCTAACCTCTCTTAACCAGAACTCACACTTACTGAACTTAGCATATAACTGCTTATCCCGTAAAATTTGCAACACTAATCCCAGGTGTTCAGCATGATCGGGTTCATTTCTCGAATAAACCAAAATATCATCGATAAACACGACTACAAACCGATCCAAATATGGTCTAAAGATCCGATTCATCAAATCCATAAATACCGCAATGGGCATTAGTGAGCCCAAACGGCATCACTAAGAACTCATAGTGACCGTATCTCGTTCTGAAAGCAGTTTTGGGTATATCCAAATCTCGAATTCGCAACTGGTAATAACCCGATCTCAAATCTATCTTTGAAAACACTGAGGCTCCCTTTAGTTGATCAAACAAATCGTCAATACGTGGCATCGGATATTTATTCTTTATTGTCACCTTATTCAGCTGACGATAGTCGATGCACAACCTCATGGTTCCGTCCTTCTTTTTCACAAACAATACTGGTGCACCCAAAGGTGAGAAACTTGGTCGAGCGAAACCTCTATCCGTCAATTCTTGCAACTGAGCTTTCAACTATTTTAACTCGGTTAGTGCCATACGATACGGAGCTATCGAAATCGGCGTAGTCCCAAGTTCAAGCTCAATACCAAACTCTACCTCCCGAACAGGTGGTAAACCCGGTAATTCCTCGGGAAAAACATCCGGGTATTCACAAACCACCGGCACAGATTCGGGTTTCTTTTCTAACTCTTTGTCATCAAGTACATATGCAAGGTATGCTTCACACCCTTTTCTTACATATTTCTGAGCCAATATTGAGGATATTACAGCTGGCAACCTATTCAAGTCAGTAGACTCAACTTGGATTATCTCGTTATTTGCACACCTCAAATCGATGGTTTTTCTTTTGCAATTTACAATTGCATCATGTACGGTCAACCAATCCATACCGAGGATAACACCAAACTCGTCAAACGGTAAGAGCATCAAATCGGCGAAAAACAGGAACCTCGGATTACTAGGGGACATTTCTTGCACACTTTGTCGACAAGCACGTAACGACCCAAGGGATTTGACACCCGAATTACAAACTCAGTAGACTCAACAGGTAGAGTCTTACTGGATGCTAAGGTTTCACATACATAAGAATGAGTAGAACCAGGGTCAATCAAAGCAATCACATTAGTATCAAAGAGAGTAAAAGTACCGGTAATAACATCTGGTGAGGAAGCATCCTCGCGTGCGCGTATAGCGTAAGCTCTAGAAGGAGCACGAGCCTTAGATCTAGTGGTAGCATCTCTAGATCCTCTCTGACCACCACTAGCATTGCCCGTATTTCTAGATGGTCTACCTCGAGCAGTGGTAGCACCCGGTTTCCCACTCTGATTTACATTCTGTTCAGACAACCTCGGGCAATCTTTAATGAAGTGGTCAACTGATCCGCACTTGTAACAGGAGCGGTCATGAAATCTACAACTCCCCGAATGCCATTTACCACAATACTGGCACTCCGTTCTGTCTCGACGATCATTTCCAACACTGGCGATCGAAGTGACGCGTGTGCTCACAGGGGGTCGATCGCGATCTCGTCTAGAAAAACCCGAAGTGTCCCTAGACCGGCCTAAGTCATCTCTAAATTTCTTCAATGACTGTTGAAAGGGCTTTCCTGAAGATCTCTTACGAAACTCCTTTGCTCCCACATCGGCTTTCCTTTTCCCCTTACTGAGCTCCTCGGCTTTGCAAGCTCGCTCGACAAGTAACACAAATTCTCGGATTTCTAAAATGCCAACATACAGCTTTATATCATCATTCAGTCTATCTTCGAAACGTTTACACATCACAGCTTCTGAAGAAATGCATTCTCGCGCGTACCGGCTAAGCCTCACAAATTTTCATTCATAGTCGGTAACCGACATGGAACCTTGTTTGAGTTCAAGAAATTCCTTCCGTTTTTGGTCATTGAATCTCTGACTGATATACTTCTTTCGAAACTCGGTTTGGAAAAACTCCCAAGTTACTTACTCTCTGGGTACAACAGAAGTCAACGTATTCCACCAATAGTAGGCAGAATCACGTAGCAAGGAGATAGTACCCGAATAGTGTTGTCCAACCAAAATTCAGCTTGCTCGGCATCATCACTGTCCGTAGCTTTAAATTCAGTAGCCCCATGCTTTCGGATTCTGTCAACTGGGGGCTTATTTGACCTTATTTGGTCAGCTACCGGAGGTATCGTAGGTGCGGGGGTTGTGTTTGTCGGGAATGGAGGTTGTGGAACAGCCGTATTAGTCCGAATGTATTGGTTGAACCAATCATTCATCACGCTATAAAAAGCTTGTCTAGCTTCATCATTCGGATTACTAGCAATAGGTTGAGAGTCCGCCGGCGCTGTCCCTTGTGCGGGAGCAGGCGCTACACTCTCAAGATCATCAGCTACCGCTCGGTCGGGATAGGGATCCATTACTATAAGTAAACACATTTGCAAATGTCAGAAATCACCACACTATCAAATAATCACATAATGGCATGTATAGCTAGACCCAAACGTATTACGGTAGTCCTAGAATCGACTAAACCGTAGCTCTGATACCAATTTAATTGTAACACCCTGTACCCGAGACCGTTGTCGGAAGTGACCACGAGGTGCTAACAGACATAATTCATGTATGTTCACAGTCCATTTTAAAAATTTCCAGACAGCTGGCTAACTGTGTCACTGTCACCTTAAAAATCATATCTTGAGTTCCAAAACTCGAAAATCAGTTTCGTAATTTTTCCCTGAAACTAGACTCATATATCCATCCACAGATTTTTTTCTATAATTTTTGGTCAATCCAATTAGTACAGTTTATTAGTTAAAGTCTCCCCTGTTACAGGGTTCGACTACACTGACCTTTGCGCATTACGACTTGGATATCTCCCTGTACAAGGCTTCAATACTGATGCCGTTTGTTTCTATAGAAACTAGTCTCGAAAAGGAATCTATACATATATGGCATGACTTCTAATTATCTCTGGTTAATTTATAATGAATTTCCAAAGTCGGAATAGGGAATCCAGAAACCGTTCTAGCCCTGTTTTGCGAAAACTTAAATATTTCATAATATACTGTTCATATGATCGTTTCGTTACTTTCCTATGAAAATAGATTCATCAAGGTTAGATTACATAATTTATTCACTATTTAAATCCATTCCTACTATTTTTAGTGATTTTTCACTTTCACGTCACTGCTACTATCAGCATCTGTTTTTAAGGTAGACTTTACCTATTACATAGTTTCCATGATTCAACTAGCCCTTTAGCATATATAGCACAAAATATGATCATGATTAACCATTCCAATGGCTAATCGTTCCTAAACATTTCCATACCTCTTAACGAACATCATACAAGACGATTATAATACTAAGCTCAAAGTGTATATAAGCCATTTTCGCATGGCTATCCAAATTTATACAAAACCAAAGGGTCCATGACCAACAACAAAACGGGTAGTCCTATACATGCCATTTCAAAGTTCAACCAAAAGTGTACCAAAAGGGGCTTTGATAGTGTGGACGACTTCGACTTCGACAATCCCGAGTCCGATAGCTGACGAACCAAAATCTATAAAACAGAGATTCAAAGAAACGGAGTAAGCATTTAATGCTTAGTAAGTTTTGAGCCATGAAATTAGACACAACTAAAGCATAGCATTCATATGGCTAAACGGATAATTTCATATGCACAAATTCTCAATATCATACTTACTTCACATTACCAACCCTTATATTCATACACAAAAGATCAACTTAGCCAAAGGCCGGTAGCTCATTTATCGACTGAGCGAATACTATTTGTAAGGGATCAACTAAATCAATGCATATACGAGACATACCTCATTGCTGAGATTTTGCGAGCATATTAATTGAAACTATTACAGCAAGGTCGCTCATTCCCAAGCCAAGTACCTTCGGGATTTAACCGGATATAGCTACTCGCTCAATGCCTTCGGGACATAGCCCGGATATAGTAACTCGCACCATTGCCTTCGGGACTTAGCCCGGATATAGTAACTCACACAAATGCTTTCGGGATTTAGCCCGGATGTAATAACTCACACAAATACCTTAGGGACTTAGCCCGGAACTAGTCACTAGCACAAAATGCCGTCGGGACTTATCCCGGTTATCATCCAAATATTCATGCACATATCAATAAATCATGACACATCTATATTTCATTTTCATAATTAGAGTTCAAACACAAGTCACGTATTAAGCAATCCCATTTTCGGCTCACTAGCCACATACAAACAGCATGGTTTAGTTTGCTTTATGACACGATCTCTATGCACATACGGCTACCCGTCATACATATAGACTAATTAACTCAACATATAATTCAAGTAGAATCATCATATCACCGTATATTTGTTATGCTCATACGTCATGACTTAATCAAATCGTAAACTAAGTCTCGTTACTCGAAAACTTACCTCGAATGTTGTCGAACGATTCCGATGGCTATTCGACCACTTTTTCCTTCCCTTTATCGGATTTAGTTCCCCTTTGCTCTTGAGCTTAATTTAACAAATAAATTGATTTAATCATTTGAGCATCGAAAAGAGGAACTCAAGGTACTTAGCCCATATATGTATACATTAGACATTAAAGTCACATACATATGAAATCATGAATCAACTCAACATATTAACCCACACTTCCTTTTAGCCGATTGTCTAATCTAAGATAAAAGCATCAATATGCTTGCCTCTAACCGAATACATGCAACACCAATCTTCTTCCTATGGCCGAATATGCATGTCTATGTTGAGGCCGATTATATGCTTAATACTTCCTACAAGTATGGTTACTTGTATTGATTACATATCATCTTGTTTCAAGTTCAAAACTCGGCTAATACGCATATATACACTAGTAATCAAATACTAACATTTTGCACTTCACCTTACTACCATTTCACATCTATTTTCTACCATGGCCGAATGCATCAAGACACCATACCATTCAATTTTGGTCATGGGTTACACAAAGAACTTAATGTCTAACTCAAAAATGCCAAAAAGAAAATCCAAGAGTCATCAATCACTATCACATGTATCATTACAAAGCTTCACACTTAGCATGCAAATGACATCAACACAAATCCACCTTAGCCGAAACTTAACTCATCGTCATGCCTCATCACCACAACATCAAGCATCAACCAAGAAGACAACACCTATGGCCGAATATCATCTCCATCTCATAGCAAAGATTTAAACCATGGGCTAGGTAGAACTCAAACTAACAACTAAAAACATGCATGAATCTCAAGGACAACATCAAACATACCTTAGTCTAGCAAACCACCATAGCCGATTTTCTCAAGCTCTTCCCCTTCCTTTCTTTCCTCTATTCGGCCAAAGATGTTCAAGAATGAACACTTTTTTTTTGTTTTCTTTCTTCAATTCACGGCAATGGGAGGGGGGAAACATGGATGAGACAATTTTTTTCATCATCATTTACCTTTCCATTATTATTTTATTACCCATACTCCTTATTTTATTTTTTCCTAACATTAATCACTAACATAACATGTTTATGACATGTTTTGCCGATAACATTTTGTCCTCCTTCCTTGTCATGGCCGGCCACTACTAAATTAAGGGGGAAATTGACATGCAAGCCCACCCTTTTATTACATGCACTAATAGATCCTTATAGATTAACCTATCACATTTCAAAAGTGTCACACATAAGTCCTATTAGCTGAATTCACATGCAATCGACTAAATCAAAGCTTAAAACTTTCACACATTCATATTCACATATTTTAGACAATAAATATCATATTCAAATAATTTGGTGACTCAGTTTAGCGGTCCCGAAACCGCTTTCCGACTAGGGTCACTTTAGGGCTGTCACACCGGTGGTAACTCTAACTGATATGCTACTGGCCCTACCTGTTTAAGAACCTGATAAGGCCCTCTAAACCGCAGACTCAGTTTGCCTTTCTTGCCGAACCTTAAGATCTTCTTCCAAGGTGAAACCTTCAAGAAAACCATATCCCCAACAGCGAACTCAATCTCTTTACGCTTTAGATCTGCATACGACTTCTGTCTATCAGATGCCTCCTTTAATCGATCTCTTATCAACTTATCCTTACTTTCAGTATCTGTCACTAATTATGGTCCAAGCACTTGTCGTTCACCCAACTCTGTCCAACACGTAGGCGTACGACATCTTCGCCCATAAAGTGCCTCATATGGAGCCATCTGAATACTTGCTTGGTAGCTGTTGTTGTACGCAAACTCCGCCAATGGCAAGTAGTCCTCCCAACTACCACAAAAATCAATGATACAACCTCTTAACATATCCTCCAAAACTTGAATAACCCTTTCCGACTGTCCATCTGTCTGAGGGTGAAAAACAGTACTGAAATCCAATCGTGTACCCAACGCCTCCTGCAACTTCTGCCAGAACCGAGATGTAAACCTAGGGTCTCGATCAGAAATAATTGACACTGGCACCCCATGCAGTCACACTATCTCCGCCATATACAACTTGGCCAACTTTTGCAGTGAGTAATCAGTACGAACACGTATGAAATGGGCAGATTTCGTTAACCTATCCACAATTACCCACACAGAATCTTTCTTGGTGGGTGTCAAAGGTAGCCCACTCATGAAGTCCATAGTTACTCTCTCCCACTTCCATAGTGGAATTTTCACCGGTTGCAGTAATCCAGAAGGCAATTGGTGCTCGGCCTTAACTTGCTGGCACGTCAGACATTTCCCAACCAATTCAGTCACCTCTCATTTTAGTCTAGGCCACCAGTACACCTCTCGCAGGTCTCGATATAACTTATTTCCTCCAGGATGCATAACACAAGGTCTACCATGATCCTCTTTTAGAATTGACCGCCTCAATTCAGGGTCCTTCAAAATACAAACTCTTCCACGAAAGCACAGAACTCCGTCAGTATTCAGTCCAAAATCCTCATTCTCACCATTCTTAACTTGCTGAAACCGAAGAACTAACGAATCATCCTTCAACTATTTTTCTTTAATCTGTTCAGTCCAAGTAGGCCTCACTTGCAATTTTGCCAACAGACTTCCATCGCCGAATAGACTCAAACATGCAAACAAGGCTCCCAAATCAGCAACAACCCTTCGACTCAAAGCATCAGCCACCACATTAGCCTTACTTGGGTGGTACTGAATCGAACAGTCGTAATCCTTAAGCAACTCTATCCATCTTCGTTGCTTAAGGTTTAACTCCTTCTAAGTCAACGGATACTTTAGGCTCTTATGGTTTGTGTATCTAATACACTTTTCTCCATATAAGTAATGTCTCTAGATTTTCAACGCGAAGATTACTGCTGCTAGCTCTAAAACGTGCATAGGGTAGTTCGCTTCATGAGGCTTAAGCTAGCGAAGCATAAGCGACCACCTTACCCTCTTGTATTAGTACGCATCCTAACCCCACATGAGGCGCATCGCTGTACACAGTGAAGTCCTTCCCAGACTCTGGTTGAATCAACACTGTAGCCTCAGTCAATACCTTTTTCAACTGGTCAAAACCTTTCTGCTGTTTTTCAGTCCAGACAAATGCTACTCCTTTCCTTAACAGTTTCATCAATGGTGCAGCAATCAGAGAAAATCCCTCTACAAACCTTCTGTAATAGCCTGCCAGACCCAGAAAACTCTGAATTTTTGATACTAACTTTGGTGGTTTCCATTCCAAAACTGCCTCAATTTTTCGAGGATCCACTCTAATTCCTTCGCAAGAAACCACATGACTTAGAAAAGTCACTTCTCGCAACCAGAATTCACACTTACTAAACTTCGCATAAAGTTGCTTCTCTCTCAACACTTGCAGCACAATACGTAGATGCTCATCATGCTTCTCCTCAGTTTTCGAATATACCAGAATATCATCAATAAAAATGACTATGAATCGATCTAAGTAAGGTTGGAATACTCGATTCATCAGATCCATGAAAGCTGCAGGTGTGTTCATCAACCCAAACGGCATAACCAAAAACTCGTAATGACCATATCGAGTTCTGAATGTTGTCTTATGAATATCCGCTTCCTTTACCCTTAGCTGATGGTTCCAGATCGAAGGCCAATCTTGGAAAATACCGAAACTCCTCTAAGTTGGTCAAATAGATCGTCAATTCTAGGCAATAGGTATTTGTTCTTTATCACCGGTTTGTTCAACTGGCGATAATCAATGCACATACGCATCGTCTCGTCCTTTTTCTTCACAAACAGGACCGGTGCTCTCCATGGAGACACACTCGATCTAATGAAGCCTCTATCCAACAACTCTTGGATTTGAGCTTTCAGTTCCACTAACTCCTTCGGTGCCATCATATAGGGTGCGATGGACACTGGAGTTGTTCCCGGCAGCAAATCAATTCCAGACTCGACTTCTCGATTCGGAGGTAATCTAGGAAGCTCTTCTGGGAAAGCATCTCCGAATTCTCTAACAATTCTAACTGTCTCCACAGTCAGATCCTCAGTTTTAGCTAGGCTTACAAAAGCCAAATATGCCTCGCATCCCTTACGCATTAGTTTCTCAGCCACATTTGGGGCTACTCCAGATACGCCCCTAAAAACCTCCGCTCCATTGGCCTAGAATCGTTCAGAAATGGACCCCCTATTCATGGGCCTGACATTAGCTCCGGCCACCCTTTCCAAAACTCTCAACATGGCCTGGGACAGAGCGTCGTCCCCTGCGGCCTGATCATACGGCCCATTATCATCCACCGATGGTGGTCGTGCCTCACCAGCTGGCATGTGTTCAGAAGACAAAGATCCAGCTTGAGTACTACCTCGGCCTCGACCACGGCCTCTTCCCCGAGCAGCTCTCGTACTCATATCGATTTATCTGATTATGAATTTTATGACATTAGTTTACTGTTTCAATTGTTTCAATCAGCTATGGAGGTTTTGTGGAGGATTGGGGTTGACAGAAGAGGTGAGTAAAATGATCAGAAGGTTTCGGCTAGAAGAAAAAGTAAAAAGGAAGAAAGAAAATGGAAGAAAAAGAGAGGAAGAAGAAATCGGCACCAAGGAGAAGGAATTTACGTTTTCGGCTTTTGTGAGAACTCAGAAAGGATGAATGACAGTGAAAGCTTTCAAATGGCTAACCCTAATTCTCCAAGACAAAAAAAGAAAAGAACCTAACCCTAATATCAACTAAAACAATCGGCCCAACCTCCCTAAGGCCCTTGCCGAAATTCACATAAGTGATCACATGCCCGGCACATGCCTAAAATTAAAAAGTAACAATATGCCTGTAACACCCCGAACCCGAGACCGTCACCGGAGTCGAACACAAGGTGTTAACAGACTTTTAAAAATTTTCCAGACACTGCCAATCTGCGTAATAGTCGCTTTAAAAATCATATCTTGAGTTCAGAAATTCGGAATCCAGTTCCGTAAATTTTCCCTGAAACTAGACTCATATTCCCATCTACATATTTTTTTCTAGAATTTTTGGTCGGGCCAGTTAGTACAGTTTATTAGTCAAAGTCTCCCATGTAACAGGGATCGACGACCCTGACCTTTGCGCATTACGACTTGGATATCTCCTTGTACAGGGCTCCAATACTGATGTCGTTTGTTTCTATAGAAACTAGACTCAGAGAGGAATCTATCTATATATGGTATGACTCCTAATTATCTCTGGTTAATTTATATTGAATTTCTAAAGTCGGAACAGGAAATCCAGAAACCGTTCTGGCCCTGTCTCACGAGAACCTGAATATCTCTTAACATACTGTCCGTATGATTGTTTCGTTACTTTCCTACGAAAGTAGATTCATCAAGGTTTGTTTAAATAATTTATTCACTATTTAATTCCATTCCTGCTATTTTTAGTGATTTTCCAAATCTACCTCACTGCTGCTGTCAGCATCTGCCTTTAAGGTAGACTTTACCTATTTCATGGTTTCCATGATTCAACTAGCCCTTTTTGCATAAATAGCACAATTTATGAAAGTGATTAACCATCCCCATGGCCAATCCTTGTCAAGCATATCCACACCAAATGATTATAACATTATACTCAAACACATATAAGCCATTTTCGCATGGCTATCCAAAATTTATACAAGTCCAAATGGTCCACGACCCACAACAAACGGGTAGTCCTATACATGCCATTTCGAAGTTCAACCAAAATTGTACCAAAAGGGGGCTTTGATAGTGTGGGCGACTTTGACCTCAAGATCCCGAGTCCGATAGCTGGAGAACCAAATCTATAAAACAGAGGAGCAATGAAATGGAGTAAGCAATTTATGCTTAGTAAGTTCTGAGCAAGGAATTCCAGCACAACAAAAGTATAGCATTCATATAGCTAAACGGATAATTTCATATGCACAAATTTACGATATCGTACTTGCTTCACATTATCAACCCTTATGTACATACACAAAAGATCAACTCAGCCAAAGGCCGGTAGCTCGTTTATCAACTGAGCGAACACTTATTTGTAAGGGCTCAACTAAATTCAAGCACATACGAAACATACCTCAATGTTGGGGTGTTTCGAGAGTATTAACTGGAATTTTACAGCAAATTCATTCATTCCCAAATCACGTACCTTCGGAATTTAACCGGATATAGCTCCTCGGTCAAATGCCTTCGGGACATAGCCCGGTTATAGTAATTCGCACAAATGCCTTCGGGACTTAACCCGGATTTAGTAACTCGCACAAATGCCTTCGGGACTTAACCCGGATTTAGTAACTCGCACAAATGCCTTCGGGACTTAACCCGGATTTAGTAACTCGCACAAATGCCTTCGGGCTTAGCCCGGAATTAGTATCTCGCACAAATGCCTTCGGATCTTAGTCCGGATATTGTCACTTAGCACAAGCCTTCGGGACTTAGCCCGGACAGCATTCAAATAACCATGCACATTTAACAATAAATCATGGCCTATTCGTATTTCATTTTCGTTAGCAAAACTCAAACACAAGACATTTATCATTCTTGCAAATTCGGCTCAATAGCCACACAAAGAGCATGATTTTAATTTGCTCAAAACATGATCTAATCACATCATAATTTAAGCTCTTTTACTCAAGAACTTACCTCGGGTGTTGTCGAACGATTCCGATAGCTATTCGACCACTTTTTCCTTCCCTTTATCGGATTTAGTTCCCCTTTGCTCTTGAGCTTAATTAAACAAATAAATTGATTTAATCGTTTGAGCATCGAAAAGAGGAACACAAGGCACTTAGCCCATATTTATACATTAGACATTAAAGTCACATATGTACGGAATCATGAATCAAACTCAACATTTTAGCTAATTTTTCCCCCTTGGCCGAATATGCATGTCTATTTTGGGGCCGATTTCAACACTTAATACATTCTACAAGTATGGTCACTTGTATTGACTAAACACCCTTTTGTTTCAAGTTCAAAACTTGGCTAATACACACATATACACACTAGTAAAGCATCCTCTCCCTTTCCATCAATTTAACACATGCATTGCTCATTAACATGCAAAAGTTATATTCGGCCTTAGCACACAACTTGCTAGTCGATTCTTCTCCATTTAGCAACCAATGCACATATGTGCTCACTCAAAAATGCTAAAAAGGAGGTTCAAGAATCATCAAGCCACCATCACATGCATCATTAACAAGCTTCATATTTAGCATGCAATGGCATTAACACAAACTCCACCTAGGCCGAATCTTAACTCATCCTCATGCCTCATCACCACAACATCAAACATCAACCAAGAATGATGCATCCATGGCCGAGTGTCATTTCCATCACATAGCAAGATTTAGACCATGGGCTAGGTAGAACTCAAGCTAACAACTAAGACATGCATGCATCTCATGGAACATCATCAAACATACCTTAGCCTAGCTACATGCATGGCCGAACCTCTTCAACCTTTCTTCTTCCTTCCTCCTTAAAATTTTTGGCCAAGGATGAACCAAAGGATGAGCATTTTTTTTTCTTTGTTTTTTTCTTTCTAGTTTCGGCTAAATGAAGATGAGAAAGGATGAACAAAAATTTTCTCCTTTCTTTTCTTTAGCTCACGGCAATGGGGGGGAGAAAACAACTACACACATTTTTTTTTGTATTCATCATACTCCTTTTCATTATTTTATGCCCATGCCCCTTATTTTATTTTTTTCCTACATACCTCACTAGGCCAACATGTTCCCAACATGTTTCCACCCATAGCATGGCCAACCACTAGCTCAAATTTTGGGTAATTTGACATGCAAACCCATCATTTTCACAACATGCATTAATAGACCATTTTAAATTAGCCTATCATATTTTCTCCATGTCTCATATCAATCCCTATTTAATAATTTCTCATGCAATTGGCAAAATTGGAGAATGAAACTTCCACATACTCATGTACACACATAATAAGCATAGAATATGGAAATCAATTATTTTTATGACTCGGTTTTGTGGTCCCGAAACCACTTCCCGACTAGGGTCAATTTTGGGCTGTCACAATGCCTACCTTGCAACTTGAGCCCTGGACCTTTAATTCCATCCCAGATGCCATTTTTTTAGGAACTTAGTGGCGCCACCTTGCCACTTTACCAAGGCCTTATTTGTGTCGTAATTTACAAAATTCTTCTTAAAAGCCCACTTAACCAAGTCTCATATTCACTTAAAATCCAACCTTGATATTTTACCGTGTTTAACTTAGGCTTGGGTCTTCTAAAGGCCCACTAACACATTTAAACACAATTCCAATATTCAGAACACCAAAATTTCAAAATTTACCAAAAATCACAGAAACCCGAAAAATCCCAAAAATCAAGGCATTACAGCTTTTGATCTGATTACAACCCAAATTTTATGGCTAAAATACCCATCAATGCCTATTTTTTATTGGTGTTGAAGTTAGACAAGGACTACCCCTGCAGTCATTTTTTATCCCCAATCATCAGTGTTATCACA